>NC_079457.1:893900-1023900 GCF_903798145.1 Danio aesculapii
CACAGCACCCACACACAGCACACACACACAGCACCAACACACAGCACACACACACATGTACATTATGTCATAAACTTTTATTTTGGATGCGATTAATCATGCTTCATTTTTGCCCAGCACTAATTTTTAGTGTACACGAATATTAAATGACCAGTTTAGTTGATCAGTTCCTCTATAGCGCATGTGTTTGGACTGTGGGGGAAACCGGAGCACCCGGAGGAAACCCACACCAACACAGGGAGAACATGCAAACTCCACACAGAAACACCAACTGACCCAGCCGGGACTCAAACCAGCGACCTTCTTGCAGTGAGGCGCATCGCCCAACTGATAAACAGCACAGTAATATTTTCAGCATGCTTTCACTTTCACATTTGAGTTCCTTCACACACTAGAGTTTGTTTTAATCGAGCCGAGACCACCTCATTCAGGTGTTGTTATGGCATGGATCTGAACACGATTGCTGGATTCACATATGCCAAACGAACCGCGCTAACTGGGGAAACACACCAGGTTCTGAAACGATAGTCTTGGTATGAAAGCACCCATAAATGTCTGGGTAAACATTGAACACTATATAATTTGAACCCCCATTGAACACTGTGTCATTTATTTGAATAAACATTTAAAATAGTTTGGATCAGTAGCTTTTGATGTGGAGGTGCCTTTTCTGCTGGATTTACTGTTGCTCTAAAAACGAAATAAAATAGTTGTGAAAAACATGTAAAAAAACCAAAAACAGATGAAAAATATACATTAGGAACGGATAACAGAGAACTTCAGTGGTTTTAAAACCTTGACTTTTCCAAATCGCTGTATACCTTGAACAGGGTGTCTGCGGGGTCTTAAATAGTATTAAAGGTGGATAAATCAATGAGAAAATTAAGGCCTTAAAAGGTATTAAAAAGTCTTCATTGTGTTTTTATGAGGTCTTAAATTTTGGTTCAAGCGTTGTTCAAAGTGTTTGACTCAAAAAAAGCCTAAATATATTTATTTTCCTCCTAATATTAACAACGGCTGCTCGATCCACGTGACTGGTTTGGGCCGCAGTGCGTCTGGCCAAGCTCTGTAAATTTTTTCTGAAATGTAAATGTGTTTGGTCCTTGGTAAATAGTTTTTCCTCTGTAATGGTGTCTTATGAGAGGTGAAAGTGTTTTTTAAAATGTAAATTTGTCTCGAGCTTTGTAAAAGTGTCTCACACTTTGTAATGTTGTTGTGCACTTCCTGGCCACCGTAGAGTTCTGTTGCACGTTGTGCTCCATTGATTTATTTAACTACACTTGTTCATTAACAACTGTTTATTAAGTTAAAGGTTTGATACTGATTAGAAGTTGAAGTGGCGACAAGGTTTCCAAATATTCTGAGCAGGTCTTTAAAAGGTCTTAAACAGGATTCCTGCATATACCTTGTTGAAACGTGTTATTTTCCCATGCCTACACGTAACACACACGTTCAAAGCAGAATATCTGACTTCAGCATTGTTTTGCAGATAAACAAGAATGTTCACTGAGCATGTTTCTAAATATCTCCACACATATGATGGTGTTTATGCTTTAGAAGAGTCAAAAACTCACATACAGCAGCTTTATCCTCCTGGAGCATTGACCATGTACGTGTGCAGCACATTTGAGCTCTTAAGTGGCTGTTTAAAATACTGTAAATGTTTCATATTTCGTTTCAGACATTCAGTGTCATCCTGCAACTGTTCTGCAGCATATCAAATGTCCCAAACACTATTTTTAACTGTCCAAAATGGGAAACAAATTTAGTTTTTACACTCTGATAGTCAAAACATGATCAAAATAATAATAATCTATGTTATATATGCATTAAAAAACAGTCAGGAAACAGTGTTTTATGTCAATTTAGACCACGAGTCCATCATTTATCTCTAAATGTGCATCATATCAACAGATGATCCTAAGCTTTTTATTCTAACTAGGTTCCAATAAGCCCAAATAGCAAAGAGAAATAAAAAATGCATGTAAATAAACATCATGACCTCCATCATTTAAGGCTTGGACTCAAAAACTGTGGGAACTGTATCAAATGGAACAAATAACATAAAAAAGGTCTCCTGTCATGCCTCTAATTCTTCAATAATGAGCCATACTGAACTCTGCGAACTATCAGAGAACAAGGACACCTTTTTCTGCCTTTCTTCACTTTATCTTTAATTTCTTTTTTCTTAATTTTTATTTTTATATATATTATTATAATTGTTAGAATTATTATATTTATATATATTATTATTATAATTGTTAGAATTATTATATTTATATATATTATTATTATAATTGTTATAATTATTATATTTATATATATTATTATTATTATAATTGTTAGAATTATTATATTTATATATATTATTATTATTATAATTGTTATAATTATTATATTTATATATATTATTATTATAATTGTTATAATTATTATATTTATATATATTATTATTATAATTGTTATAATTATTATATTTATATATATTATTATTATTATAATTGTTAGAATTATTATATTTATATATATTATTATTATAATTGTTATAATTATTATATTTATATATATTATTATTATTATAATTGTTATAATTATTATATTTATATATATTATTATTATAATTGTTATAATTAATATATTTATATATATTATTATTATTATAATTGTTATAATTATTATATTTATATATATTATTATTATTATAATTGTTATAATTATTATATTTATATATATTATTATTATAATTGTTATAATTATTATATTTATATATATTATTATTATTATAATTGTTATAATTATTATATTTATATATATTATTATTATAATTGTTATAATTATTATATTTATATATATTATTATTATTATAATTGTTATAATTATTATATTTATATATATTATTATTATAATTGTTATAATTAATATATTTATATATATTATTATTATAATTGGTATAATTAATATATGTTTATATATATATCATTATTATAATTGTTATAATTATTATATTTATATATATTATTATTATAATTGTTAGAATTAATATATTTATATATATTATTATTATTATAATTGTTATAATTATTATATTTATATATATTATTATTATAATTGTTATAATTATTATATTTATATATATTATTATTATAATTGTTATAATTATTATATTTATATATATCATTATTATAATTGTTATAATTATTATATTTATATATATTATTATTATAATTGTTATAATTAATATATTTATATATATATATTATAATTGTTATAATTAATATATGTTTATATATATCATTATTATAATTGTTATAATTAATATATTTATATATATATATTATTGTAATTGTTATAATTAATATATATATATATATATATATATTATAATTGTTATAATTATTATATATATATATATATATTATTGTAATTGTTATAATTAATATATTTATATATATTATTATTATAATTGTTATAATTAATATATTTATATATATATATTATAATTGTTATAATTAATATATGTTTATATATATCATTATTATAATTGTTATAATTATTATATATATATATATATTATTGTAATTGTTATAATTAATATATATATATATATATATATATATATTATAATTGTTATAATTATTATATATATTATTATTATAATTGTTGTATAAAAAATTATCTTGTTCTTTTATATGTCCTAAGGAGGCTTTCTGTTCTGTACATGTATTTACAACCATTTTGGTAGACAGAAATTAATGGTCTAACATGTAAAACAAAACCTGTTACACTATATTGTGCTTCATGCAATGTTGTATTCTCTAATAAAAATAAGTAAAAATAAATAAACATGATGAACATTGTAAATATTAAAGCTGAAACACTAAAATGACTGAAAAGTGAATTGAAAATGGATATATTATTTAGAAAAATGGCCAAAAAAAGAGCAAAACTGGAACTAAATAATAATAAATCAACAGTCAAACAATATGTAAATAACACTAAATGAATCAGACATGCTGATAACACACACGTGTGCATCTCTGGCGACTGATATCTGACAGGACATCAGTGATATTGAGGCTGACGCAGCAGATCTGTGTGTGCAAAGCGATGCAGAAATTAACTTCGCTCTTTACAGAAGTGCTCACGGTCGCCATGACGACTCTTTGTTCAGCTGTCATGGCGATCAGATTCAGGTCGCCATGACGACGTAATTACAGCATTTAACATGTTCGCTCAGCGTTCGCTCGCAGACGGATTAATACACACTCATTAGTCAGAGACTTCACTTTAACTTCACTTACTAGTGTTGACTAGTACTGAGCTTTATTGATCAGGAGGAATAGATTGAGACAGAGTCAACGGCAGATTAATACAGGAGGAATGAGTGTGTCTGAGTGTCTGAGTGTGAATGGATCAAGAGCACATGCGGTGTGTCCTGTTATTGAGTATACTTCAGCAGCTGATGGGGGAAACTGATGAACCCACTGTTCCTGAGCTGGAGGAACACCCTGTGTGTGTCTGCAGTGAGAAGCAGAGCGCATACTGATGAAGAACACACACACGCACACACACACACACACACACACACTGGCAGAACTTACAGGAGGAGGCAGTCACACACACACACCCACACACACAGACACACACACTGGCAGAACTTACAGGAGGAGGCAGAGACACATACACACACACACACACACACACACACACACACACACACACACACACACTGGCAGAACTTACAGGAGGAGGCAGAGTCTCACACACACACACACACTGGCAGAACTTACAGGAGGAGGCAGAGACACATACACACACACACACTCACACACACACTGGCAGAACTTACAGGGTGAGGCAGTCACACACTCAATACACACACAAAGACTAAACTGACAGGTGGAGGCAGAGTTACATACACACACACAGACACACACACTGGCTGAACTAAACTGAAAGGAGGTGGCAGAATCACACACACACACTCAATACACACAAACACAAAACACACACACACACACACACACACACTGACTGACTGAACTGATCACAAACTGTCTGAACTGGAAGGATGAGGTGGAGTTTCTCTCTCTCACACACACTCACACACCCAAACAAACACACACACACTGGCTGAACTGAACTGAAAGGAGGTGGCAGAATCACACACACACACACTCAATACACACAAACACAAAACACACACACACAAACACAAAACACAAAACATACACACACACACACTCAATACACACAAACACACACACACACTGACTGAGATGATCACAAACTGTATGAACTGGAAGGATGAGGTGGAGTTTCTCTCTCTCTCTCACACACACACTCACACACCCACACAAACACACACACACTGGCTGAACTGAACTGAACTGAAAGGAGGTGGCAGAAACACACACACACACACACACTCAATACACACAAACACAAAACATACACACACACACACACACTCAATACACACACACACACTCTCTCTCTCTCTTTCACACACACATTGGCTGAACTGAAAAAATGAGGCAAAAATCACACACACACAATACATACACAAAAACACAAACACACACACACACACAAACTGTCTGAACTGGCAGGAGAAGGTGGAGTCTTTCTCACACACACACACACACACACACACACACACACACACACACACACACTATTAGCGTCTGACAGCAGTAATTTAGCATGGGTGTGTGTGTGTGTTCTGGGAGAGCCGCATTACTGTGATTCTGCAGCTGCAGACGCTCTTACAGCTCATTCATTATTCAGTGTTTATTCAGAGTCTCTGACCAGCAGCTGTCAATCACACACACACACACACACACTGACCACCACATGCTCCATTCACTGCCTCTGTGTGTGTGTGTGTGTGCGTGTGTGTGTGTGTGTGTGTGTGTGTGTGTGTGTGTGCGTGCGTGCTGTTAACAGATGATGCTGAGTGTGTGCAGTGGACACAATGAACTCATCAAAGGTGACAGTAAAGATACACCGTTGACGTCAGAATAATTTACCCTCCTGTTATATTCTCCCCCATTAACAGAGAGCAGATTTAATAATAGTTTTAACAACTCATATTTCTCTTCGCCATGATGACAGCTCATAATATTAGACTAGATATTCTTCAAGACACTAGTATTCAGCTTAAAGTGACATTTAAAGGCTTCACTAGGGTAATTAGGGTAAAGTTAGGGTAATTAGGCAAGTCATTGTATAACAGTGGTTTATTCTGGAGACAATCCAACACTAATATTGCTGAAGGGGCTAATAATATTGAGCTTAAAATGAGTTTAAAACTATTAAAAACTGCTTTTATTCTAGCTGAAATAAAACAAATAAGACTTTCTCCAGAAGAACAAATATTAGAGGAAATACTGTGAGAAATCCCTCCATCTGAGAAACATCATCTGGTGAATATTTAACAAAGAAAAAAAAATGCAAAGGGGGGCTAATAATTCTGACTTCAGCTGTATATAATATATATATATATATATATATATATATATATAAACATTAGGGACATTGTACCAGAACCCTACATTATCTGTCCCTGAAATGAAACCATAATGCAGCCAATAAAAAGTGCTTCATCCCAGAAGGGCCTAAAATGGGCTGATGGTTGATTTCTGTGAGCTGTTCTGTAGAGGAGTATGTCACTCATTTGGTTCTCAGATTTTTGTTCTTTATTAAAAACACTGAACACTGTACAGACCCTGTCATTGTCCATGTCCTCAGCCCAAATCAACCTACAGATTTAATAGTTACGTTATGCTAAATCCTGTTATTTAGGACAAATACTTGAGAAATAGCAAGTTTAAGTTGTTATCATTCACATCGACTGATTAAAAACATCAAATTATAAATAAATACCACAAATAAATACACATACAGTATATAATACAAGTAAAATTACAATTGTCCCCGTGTTTCTGTCAGTCCTCTCACATTTGCATTAAATTCAACATAAAATGTGTGCAGTACAGCACAATCGCCTCACTGGTTTGAGCCTCGACTGGGTCAGTTGGTGTTTCTGTGTGGAGTTTGCATGTTCTCCCCGTGTTGGTGTGGGTTTCCTCTGTGTGCTCCAGTTTCCCCCACAGTCCAAACACATGCGCTATAGGGGGATTGGGTAGGCTAAATTTGTCCGTAGTGTATGAGTGTGAATGAGTGTGTATGGATGTTTCCCAGTACTGGGTTGCAGCTGGAAGGGCATCCGCTGCGTAAAAACATATGCTGTATAAGTTGAGGGTTCATTCCGCCGTGGCGACCCCTGATTAATAAAAGGAATAAGCTGAAGGAAAATGAATGACTGTGTACACCTTTAAGACTATGACTTGGAAGTGACAACATCTCACTGAGGAGAAGCTGACAGTGCTCAAGGACGTGTCTATCGATGAATTGCTTAATTTTATAGGACTTTTTGAGGACGACAAGCTTAAGTCAGGTCCTGTCAGGCCTTTTTTATACGTGAAAATGTAGGTTTCTGGTAGAATGTCCCGCTATTGTATTTTAACACTGTATTATTGTGATTATTAATAATCCAAACATAACAGTGCTGCTATATTATGGACCACAGCATTGAAGATTGACATTCATTTAGGCTGAACACATCATGTTCATGTCTGTTCAAAAGGTGGAGCTGACAGTTATTGTCAAAAAGCAGCTTCATATGATGGACTCTAGTGCTGTGTGATTTACCTGTTTGCCGTCGAGCGTGTAGAGCCGCTTCACCACTCCTGAATCCAGCTTGATGGCCTCGGTGATGTCTGCGAGCACCTGCTCAAAGGAATGCGCCGTCTTCTTATTAAGCAGGATCCGCACCGCCTTCCTGGGCTTCACGCCGCTGCGGATCACCGTCACCAGCTTGGGTTTGATATAGTCTTTAGACTCCCGCGATTCCCCCGCGATACGCTGAACTGTCGGACGCACGGCTCCGCCCACAGGCCCCGCCGCCACCACAGGCCCCGCCCCTGCCATCCTGGAGCCCCAGTTAGGGTTCACGTTCTTAGTGTAGTCCACTTTCCTGTAGGGCTCGTTGGAGGCGCACACATAACTCTCACCTGCGAGGGAAGAAAGTAGAGAATCAGACACGTTTTTAATCTATATATACAGAATTTCAATTCATTTTCTGTTTAATGGAGAGATTTTTTCAGCACATCTCTAATCATAATAGTGTTAATAACTCATCTCTAATAACTGATTTATTTGCACCATGATGACAGCACATATTTAACTTATTAGACATATATTAGACACATAAGTGACATTTAAATGCTTAACTAGGGTAATTAGGGTAAAGTTAGGGTAATTAGGCAAGTCATTGTATAACAGTGGTTTATTCTGGAGACAATCCAACACTAATATTGCTGAAGGGGGCTAATAATATTGACCTTAAAATGAGTTTAAAACTATTAAAAACTGCTTTTATTCTAGCTGAAATAAAACAAATAAGACTTTCTCCAGAAGAACAAATATTAGAGGAAATACTGTGAGAAATTCCTCAATCTGAGAAACATAAATATGAATATTTGTAAATAAATTGTATATATATATATAATTGCATATACTGTAATTAGTTAAACACTTAAATTATTTAAAGAATTCACATTCAATGTTTTCCAATGTAAAAAATGAATATGAAATATTTTAATAAAATAGAGGATAATTCTAATGTTTAATCTTTTGAGTGAGTTTTTAAGAATATTTTTCATAATTTTACTTTTTCTTGATTTGTTTTAAAATGATTTAAATTTCATATTTTTATTTTCTTTCATTTAATTGTGATTTTAATATTCTGATATTACCTTTTTTATTTGAGTGTAAAATACATGTTTTAGAGTATTATTTTTAAATATATGTGTTATCTTTTATTGAATCTTATGTGTTATGAATAGTCTAGTTTAACTTTGTTCTATTTTAAATAATTTATTCTTCCTTCACTTTTTTTGAGAATTAATTTCACATGATTCTTCGCTTCAATTCTCATTAATTATTTAAAAGTTTACAAACGATGTTCAATTTTTGATTACAATTTTGGTAACACTTTAGTTTAATGATTGTGTGCCTTAATTTGATATTAATTATTGAAAAGTGAACTGTGTTAAATTATTCATCACAGTTTTGGTAATCCGGACCAATTCTCTCATCTAACTCGTCTCTGATACTTATAAAGCACATAATAACATTCATTCTCTTTTCAGCTCTATTCAGGGGTCACCACAGTGCAATGAACTGCCAACTTATCCAGTATATGTTTTATGCAGCGGATGCCCTTCCATCACTGGGAAACACCCATACACACTCATTCACACACACACACTTAGACACTACGGCCAATTTAGATGATCAATTCCCCTATAGCGCATGTTTTGGACTTTGGGGGAAACCGGAGCACCTGGAGGAAACCCACACCAACACAGGGAGAACATGCAAACTCCACACAGAAACACCAACTGACCCAGCCGGGGCTTGAACCAGTGACCTTCTTGCAGGGGGGCGATCGTGCTACCCACTGTGCCATCGTGCCGGCCCATAATCAACATGATCCCTAATCCAACACAACTACTGCCTCAATAACAATTAATAAACAGTGAATTAAGTTTATTGAGTCTAAAGTCACAGTTAACGGTTTATTAGGAGCAACAATTGTACCTTAAAAATAAATTGTGACCATCATTTTGGAAACCCTGTTTGTAGTCAACATAAAAACGGCTATATGGTAATTAAGATGATCCCTAATTAATATGTGGTTGCTATGACGGCTGCATGCTTCTAGATCAGCGAAAATTTCAAACCATTCAACCGTAGTCTTTATCCTATTGAAAATGCTGAAGCTGAGATTGAGAAATAGCAGGTTCATCCATGCGTATGGTTGACCCCGTCGCCATGGCAACGACCTCAGGGGTCACGTCAGATCAATGTGCGTTAGGTGCGAACACATCTGACCTGTAATGCTGTAATCCAGGAGCTCACGGCACATCAGTAATCTGCGTTTCTGCTGATTTACCGTGAGGTTACTCCAGGTCAGAGGCTCCAGATGTTTAGCAAACACATCAGCTGATCCTCAAACACATGCTGGTGCTTAAAGAAACACACTTCTTTTGGGAAATAGGACCATTTCACAGCTCCTCTAGAGTTAAACAGCTGAGTTTGACCATTATTCAATCCATTCAGATGATCATTGGGTTTGGCGGAAGTACTGTTAGCTTAGCTTAGCATAGATCATTGAATCGGATTAGACCATTAGCATCACACTCAAAAATGACCAAAGACTTTAGATAATTGTCCCATTTTAAGCCACCATGAAATTAAAATGTACTCTTCTTGTTTTTATTTCTTATTTCTACAATTCTTCTGATGTATGTAGCAGTGTTTATTTTAAACGATGTGTATCTGTGCACTTCATTATTTACTAACAATTAATCTGCCCTCAGAATCTTTTATCAAATACCTGAAGATCCTGCCCTCAAAATGACTTTCTTCACTTCTGGTCACATGGAATGCCTTTAGGGCGGAGCTATCAGTCTTTTAGGGGCAGGGATATCAATCTTTTAGAGTAGGGCTATCAGTCATTTAAGGCGGGGCTATCAGTCCTTTAGGGTGGGGCTATCAGTCATTTGAGGCAGAGCTATCAGTCCTTTAGGGTGGGGCTATCAGTTCTTTAGGGCGGAGCTATCAGTCATTTGAGGCAGAGCTATCAGTCCTTTAGGGTGGGGCTATCAGTCGTTTGAGACGGAGCTATCAGTCCTTTAGGGCGAGGCTATCAGTCTTTTAGGTGTGGCTATCAGTCCTTTAGGGCGGAGCTACCAGTCATTTGGGAGAGACTTATCAGTCATTTGGGGTGGAGCTATACGTCATTTAGGGCGGGGCTATCAGTCATTAAGTGTGGGTGGGGCTATTAGTGATTTAGAGTGGGGCTATCAGTCATTTGGGACAGATCTATCAGTCATTTTGGGTGGAGCTATCAGTCATTTAGGGCGGGCTTATTAGTTATTAGGAGCTACCAGTCATTTTGGATGGACCTGTCAGTCATTTTGGGTGGAGCTATCGGTCATGTAGGGTGGGGCTATTAATCATTTAGGGTGGGGCTATCTGTGATTTAGGGCGGGGCTATCAGTCATTTAAGGAGGAGCTACCAGTAATTTGGAATGGACCTATCAGTCATTTAGGGTGAAGCTACCAGTCATTTGCAGCAGAGCTATCAGTACTTTAGGTTGGGGTTATTAGTTCTTTAGGGCGAAGCTACCAGTCATTTGGGATGAACTTATCAGTAATTTGAGGCGGAGCTATCATTCCTTTAGGGCAGAGCTACCAGTCATTTGGCACAGACCTATAAGTAATTTAGGGTGGGGCTATCTGTCCTTTAGGGTGGGGCTATCAGTCATTTAGGGTGGGGCTATCAGTCGTTTAGGGTGGGGCTATCAGTCGTTTAGGGTGGGGCTATCAGTCGTTTAGAGTGGGGCTATCAGTCGTTTAGGGTGGGGCTATCAGTCGTTTAGGGTGGGGCTATCAGTCGTTTAGAGTGGGGCTATCAGTCGTTTAGGGTGGGGCTATCAGTCGTTTAGAGTGGGGCTATCAGTCGTTTAGGGTGGGGCTATCAGTCGTTTAGGGTTGGTCTCTCAGTGATTTAGGGCAAAGCTATCAGTCCCAATAACCATCCAATCACAATCCAGTTCCCAATAGACGATGCCCTGCCTACATTTTTCTCAGTTCTGGACCGCTTCAGTTGGATGTATGTCATGAATCAGGAAAAAAGGACAATCTTAACTTCTGCTTCATGCCGACTGTAAAGCCTGGTTCTTCTGTAGGCATATCTTGTATATAATATATGATCAAATCTATTACGGTTGACAGTTTATTCTGTGGTAACAATATATCACCCTGGTGTAATTGTATGAATATTCAGGACATTTAAATGAACACATGCAGCAACATAAACTTTAGATATTTCCTGTTTATTAAAGTGTTTTTCCCCCAGCACATTAATGTGGGTGGATAACTTTTGCCCTTTAGGTTTTGTTAGATTAGTTGATCATTAGTTTTGTCTTTGACTAATCTAATGTATATCATGCACTAATACATTACTGTAAAGCATCCTGTAGAAAATATTCATGTCAAAGAGAGATTCGACTCATTTATGATGAACAGTGTGTGTGTGTGTGTGCGCGAGTGTGTGTGTGTGTGTGTGTGTGTGTGTGTGTGTGTGTGCGAGTGTGTGTGTGTGTGTGTGTGTGTGCGTGTGTTATAACTTTAATCAGTTGTTGATTGTGTAAAATATAAAAGAAACACAACAAAACAAAGAAGGCCGTACTCTATTATTTTCCACTCAGAATCTGAGGTCAGTGCTTTCTGTTGTCCTGAACTGACTCCAGATCAGCACACATCAGCAGATCATGCAGATTATCCGCCGTTAAGTGAACAGGAGCTGTAGGGCTTGATAATATTGATCTCGTGCCGGCATTAGATGAGCTTCAGATCAATCAGACCTGAACGTCACTTCACTTTTACATTCATTCATTCATTCAGCAGACATGCTTTAACACACTTCACTGAACACACACACACACACACACACACACACAATCACTCAGACTCACTCTGGCCATTCTCATTAAAGTCACTCACATTTTATGCAGAGCACAATATCAGTTAGCTGACATTATCTTCAGCAGCTCAAACACTCTAATGGCTAATGGACAGATGGCTGCTTCTCACTCAGGGCTGCTGTTTATGCTAATGAGATGGGCACTAGTGGGCGGGGCTTTCCTCCTCTGATGACACGTACATATATAACGTACATATTATAATAAACACAATTCATTCATCTTTAACATTAGAGGCTGGAGATATTCACACACTGCTGACACACACACATTTAGTCACAAGCACCATTTATATTTTCATGCACTTACATGACAGTTGTCCACAAAGGGTTATTATTTTCAAAGCAAATAGAAGAGTTGTGCATACAAAAAGAGCCTATAAATATACTGAAAATATATTAAATATATAAAATAGTAGCAATAGGATCACCGTTTTCCACAAAATAATTCTTCTTTATAACATTTTGTGGCTTAACGTGAGCTATAAACATTGCATTGTTATATATTATGTTATATTCTGTCATATAATATTATATTTTATTATATCAGGTTTATTATTCATTCATTCATTTTCTTTTCAGCTTAGTCTCTTTATTAATCAGGGGTCACCACAGTGGAATGAACCGCCAAATTATCCAGCATATGTTTTACGCAGCGGATGCCCTTCCAGCTGCAATCCATCACTGGGAAACACCCATACACACTCCTTCACACTCACACTACGGCCAATTTAGTTGATCAATTCCCCTATAGCGCAAGTGTTTGTTGAAACCGGAGCACCTGGAGGAAACCCACGCCAACACGGGGAGAACATGCAAACTCCACACAGAAACACCAACTGACCCAGCTGGGACTCGAACCAGCAACCTTCTTGCTGTGAGGCGATTGTGCTACCTACTGCGCCACCGTGACGCTCAGGAGCTTTTATAAAACTTAATGGTACTTACATAGACAAAGTTCATTCAAAATAGTTACTAAATACCAAATAAAATAATAATAATCATCATAATGTGTTTGGCACACATTTCAGGGTGAATGCGAATTTCATGACTGTTATTTTAGTGCGCATTTTTATGTTTTTATTTTTTGGGGTAAATTCTGTGCTTAATTGTATTAATTGTGTGTGTGTGTGTGTGTGTGTGTGTGTGTGAATACATTTAATTTGTCTTAATGTTGCTATATAATTATACTATATAATTTGTAATGTTATACTATATAATAGAATATAATTATTATACTATATAATTTGTAATGTTATACTATATAATAGAATATAATTATTATACTATATAATTTGTAATGTTGCTAAATTATGACACTGTATATTTATTATACTATTATATAACAAGAGTATACACTGTGCAAAATGCAGGGTCATTCATGCTGTGCCAACACAAATTGGATTAGAGACCACATGGGAAAGCTAGGTTGCTGCTGGAAGTGGTGTTAGTAAGGCCAGCAGGGGGTGCTCAACCTGTAGTCTGTGCGGGTCCTAACACCCCAATACAGTGAAGGGGACTCTATACTGCTCAGTGAGTGCCGTCTTTCAGATGAGACGTTAAACCGAGCTCCTGGCTCTCTGTGGTTGTTAATAATCCCAGGATGTCCTTGGTAAAAGAGAAGGGGTTTAACCTTGGCATCCTGGCCAAATCTTCCCACTGGCCTCTGTCCATCATGGCCTCCTAACTGTCCCCATACCATAACTGGCTTCATCTCTCCTCTTGGTCTCCTCCCCAGGATCAGCTGGTGTGTGTTGTGGTGTAATATGGTGGACGCTGCACACTGGTGCTGGATGAGGTGATTCCGCCCACATTAAATGAATCAAGTTAACCTAATTGTTTTTGCAAATTTAAGTGGATTGAACATAAAACAATTAAGTTGTCACAAAAAAACTCAAGAATTGTGTTGATCCAGCTCATTTTGAATAAGTACTTTGAACAAGAAGCACAAAGGATTTAAAGTTTAGTCATTTTTAACACAGGTATATAAATATATTGATGCAAATTATGTAAACTAGTACCCATAAGATTTTTATTCTTCCACAAAATGCTCTCATATGCACATAATTAACTGTACATAACATTCCCTTGTGTGATCTGTGTGCATTCTTGATGAGCTTGAGTGCTGAAATGCATCTTCAGCTGGTCATTAACTGGTTTAAACTGGTCAATATAAAGCCGTGGAGCAGTAATCAGCCTAATGTAGTGTATACTGCAGTACTATACTGTCTCAGTGATCAACTGCTTTAAGAACAGCAGACAAAGACTCAAAGTGCAGCAGCTGCTCCTGCCTGACTTTCCTCAGAGGAAGCTTTTGGGAAGAGTGTTTCTGATGATACACACATTTAACATCAGCATTTTAAGTGAGACGATTAAGGGTTTTGATGTGCAAATCGAACCGACTGCTGTTATATTATCCAACAGAGATGCTAACTTGAGTTTGATATAAACTATAGGCTAAGGTAGGGTGCTGTTACACTTGGGTATTTTTTGTTAATTTTATTTAAAATATATTCTCTATCCTCTTTTTATTGTGTTGTATAATGCTCTGGTCATGTTATGGTTGTCCAGGACACATTTCTCAGAAATGTATAGTATATGTAAAGTATAAACAAAAAGTAGAGTATAAACAAAATCATCAGCCAATAATAATTCATTCATTCATTCATTTTCCTTCAGCTTAGTACTTTTATTCCTCAAAGGTCGCCACAGCGGAATGAACCGGCAACTATTCCAGCATATGTTTTATGCAGCGGATGCCCTTCCAGCCGCAACCCAGCAGTGGGAAACACCCAAACACACTCATTCACTCACACACACACACACACACACACACACACTATGGCCAGTTTAGTTGATCAATTCCCCTATAGCGCATGTGTGTGGACTGTGGGGGAAACCGAAGCACCCGGAGGAAACCCACACCAACACGGGGAGTACATGCAAACTCCACACAGAAACACCAACTGACCCAGCTGGGACTCAAATCAGCGACTTTCTTGCTGTGAGGCCACAGTCCTAACTACTGAGCCACTGTGATGCCACCAATAATAATTAAGAATGTAATGACTTGTGCTGCTTGTTCAAACCACTTATTTAAAATGAGTTGAAACAACACAATTCTTACGTTTTTTTGGGGTAGCTTATTGTTTTATGTTCAATCCACTTAAATTTGTAAAAACTATCAAGCTAACTTAAATTAAAGACTGCTTTATCAAGCTATAATTTACAATTATTTCATTTCTGAGGTAAATGCTCTTCTCCTTTAATTCCTTTAATGTGCATTCTACACTTTTAATCCAATCTTGGGTCAACTATGGAAAAAACTGCTGGGTTAAAGTTTTTAATTAAATTTACAAATTTAACTCAAAGTTTTTGTGAGTGTATATTTAACCCATTTTGGGTTGAAATAACCCAGCATTTTTAGAGTGTATTAAAAGAGTCATATCATCGACCGAAAACTTTTTTCAGCTTTTTTAAGAGGAAGTGGTTGCAAACAATTTATACGGGCTGAATTTAAACAAATTAAACACTCAAAAATATTTTTTGCTACTTGTCAAAATACTTATTTAAATTAAGCGGAAACAACACAATTATTGAGGGGTTTTGGGGCAACTTAATTGTTTTATGTTAAATTAGTTAAAACAATCACATTAACATAATCGATTTGTGTTGGGACAACATGAAGATATTGTGTGGAAGCCAGCATGTTTTAAAGTGAATGTAGTAATGTTCAACTTAATCTGTTTGTATAAAAATAAAGTATAAAGTGTTTGCTGGCATTTACCTTCAAATAGTTGAGTAAATCCAACGAATCATTTTTAGTGTGTTTAAATTGAATCTCTCTGTGCAAAAAGCTGTATAATAATGTCTTATTGTTTTAAATAATATACATTCTAAATAATGTTGTATACTGTTTTAAATAGTACATTGTTTAAAAAATGCTGGGTTGTTTTAAGCCAATGTTATGTCAAATATGGACAAAGCCAACCATTGTGTTTAAATGTGTAATTTAAATTTAACTAACAAAATTAACTAAGGTGTTGGGTTTATCCAAATTTGACCTAACATTGCTTGGGTTAAAACAACCCAGCATTTTTTTAGTATAAATCTGTAGGTGATACCCTACTTCACTTGTATTATGAGTATGTAACAAATGAAGTAAGTTCAAAAATGCTGCGTTGTTTCAATCCAACTATGGGTCTAAATTACACAAAGTGTCAATTAAAATAATCTGAAGAAGATTTACTCAACCTAATATGGGCTCAAACTGGGTTAAAACAACCCAGCATTTTTTGAGTATAAAAACAGAAATGTGTTGGTAACTTTTAATATGTATGTAATAAGTGTAACAAATGAAGTAAATTCTAAAAATACACAGGGTTGTTTCAATTCAATTTTGGGTCAAATATGGACAAATCCAACTTCTGAGTTAAATTTTTAATTTGAATTGTAATAATCCTGCATCATTACTGTATTGTAATCAGGCAGTCTGCTTTAATGAAACAATAATACATAATATTATTATGATAACTCCACACCAAACTGAGACTTTCATTTTATAGCTTTATAAACTATTACATTTACATTTAGTCATTAAACATTATTAAACTATGTTTAAATGTAACCTCTCAGTGCAAAAACTGTAAAAGAATGTAATTTATTATTTTAAAAATTACACTCTAAATAATGTAGCATATTATTTTACACTATTAATACGCTGGGTTGTTTTATACCCAACCGTTTGTTTAAAACAAATGTTTAAATTTAACTGAAAAAATCACTCAACGGTCAGTTGAATTTGAATTACACGTGTAACCCCAACGGTTACCTTTATGTATATTTGAACCAAACGGTTGGTTTAAAACTGCAGCATTTAGAGTGAACCCCGAGCTGACCGTTAGAGGAGGGCTCTCCTGCTCCAACCGATCAACACTCAGAAACAACGGCACAAAAGCGGTCAGTCACTCACTGGGGTACCCCTGGGGTATGTTACACCTACACATTTCAAGAATCACACGTCTGTACTGTTAGCTGCTAATATGTACCTTCAGTGTTTTGATATGGACCCTTTGAGTGGATCTTTTGTAAAGGTACCGCCCATTGACAGCTTTTGTACCTTTGTTTCTGTCCGCTGATCGCCGCAGCACTGATGGAGTCTGACTTTTCATCCATTCTACTAAATAATTAACTTAGATAAATGCATTATTATTATTTTTAATTGTAAAACTGACTATGATACACGTGATAATGCTTTAAATTCGATAATTCTTCTTGGGAAGTTCCATATGCTACTCAAGGCATCCGTTTTATTTCATTTTCTTTATGTACGTTCTGTTGGCGATTCATTCCGCTGTGGCGACCTCTGATAAACCAGAGACCAAGCCGAATGAATGAATGAATGCACGTTCTGTATCACTGACTAACTTTTGTATGTCTGCTACATACACATCCTCTTACAGCGCTGTCTGGTTGTCATTCACGTGTTATAATACTGTAATAATCACTGTAAGTGCAGTAGTCTGACCTTCGGCGAGCTCCTCCAGACTGCTGATCTTCTTGGCGCCGTCCGCGGTGTAGATGTTGCGCACACCTTGCGGCAGGTGCAGGTTGTCGGCGAGCGCGCGCGTCAGCTCAGCCAGCAGCGCGTCCATGGACCTGAAGCGGTCGCTGGACACCGCGTACACCAGTCCCTTGAAATAGCGGTCTCCATTCCGGTAGAACCGAACCTTCTTGGCCCTCTTCTCGGAGCTGAGTGCCTGGAGCGTGCGGGTGCGGTAGAAGCTGCAGTTGGCGCTGTGTGCGGGGCTGGGCACCAGACTGCTCGCCCGGGAGCCCTGCTGGGAGCCCGCGCCGCCCGCACCGCTCGCGCCCGCCGTACGCTTCGATCGGTGCCGGTCCCGCTCGTCAAAGTGCTCGAGCTCGATGCTCCTGCTCAGAGACATGATCACTGTTCTTCCCGTTCGCTTTCTCTTCTTTACCGTGCGCGTTCGTCTATTGTCATCGGCGCGTACGGACACGCCGCGTTTACCGGGCACGCAGCATCATTTACATCCACACAAAAGCAGCGCAGCGCCCGGCGTTTATTCCGCGCGTCAAACCTCGCGTACAAAGCGCAGATTTTCAAGATGGGTCTGCTGGAGGAGATAAAGGACACTTAAAATCGGCACCGATCCTGGACAAATGCGTAATTACTCTGAGGCTGCTTGTGTCAAAAAAAACCTCGATCCGCCCCTACACGAGTGCGGTTTTCAGGCGCGCGCCACGCTGTAACCGGGCAGTAGTCGGGAGCGCGCGGTTTCTCCACCTCTGTGTGCGCGCGCGCGTTCACGATCATCTTTTTTGCCAAAACTTATAGCTACAAAAACAGAAAGGTTAAACACCGTTATATCTCTTACAAGAGTGATAATTAAATACAGGAAAAAGACTAAATGACAACAGCGATAATAATAAACAGAAAATAAACAAAATGAATGAATGGGTTTGCTTTTTTCATCGCCAGAACTTATATACAAGAACAGGGAGATGAAATCAATATCTCTTACAAGAGTAAAAAAACAAGAAAAAAGACTAATAAACGATAACAGCGATGATAATAATAAAAAATAAACCTAAAAAATTAATGCGCTCACTTTTAATCACCAAAACTTATAGAAGAACAGTTATCACTCACAAGAGTAATAACAAGAAACAAACATTTAAGACAAGAAAAAGACTAAATGATAACAGCAATTATAATAATAAATAATTAAAAGATGATTAAGATATTGCATAAACAACAGGAAAAAATAGAAGCTGAAAGGGATTTAAAAGGTTGTCATAATGCTTTTCTTACCGTTTCTGTCTTGTTTCTCGTCCAGTGGTGTAAACAAAATAATCTTAAATCAAAAGGAAACAGCAATGTCATTTTGTTTGCCCCATTGGCAGATTATTTATCTTGTGTAAGAAATAAAAATCACTTAATTTTGACTCATTTCTGAAAACAAGGCAACATGTTTTGCTTGTCTGGAAAATGCTTCTTGATTTAAGCATCTGTAGATATTTGGACTAGAAACGAGACAAAATTGACTTCCAAGAAATATCTGAAACTTGTCTATAGCACTTGTTCACTGCTGCTCTTATAGTTGTGTGAATTGCTTCCTTGTCCTCATTTGTAAGTCGCTTTGGATAAAAGCGTCTGCTAAATGACTAAATGTAAATGTAAATATCTGTATGTTAATGAGCAGAGAAAACATTGAAAAAATACTGTAGTAATTTATAGTAATTACTGTAGTGTTTTTGAACCATACCATAGTAAAGTCCTTAAATTAATATGTTGAGGTGATTCTTCAGTTGCTATGGTAACACAACTATAGTAATTGATCTGTTATGGTGATTCTACAGTTACTATGGTAACACAACACCTATAGTAATTGATCTGTTGTGGTGATTCTACGGTTGCTATGGTAACACAACTATAGTAATTGATCTGTTATGGTGATTCTACAGTTACTATGGTAACACAACACCTATAGTAATTGATCTGTTGTGGTGATTCTACAGTTACTATGGTAACACAACACCTATAGTAATTGATCTGTTGTGGTGATTCTACAGTTGCTATGGTAACACAACTATAGTAATTGATCTGTTATGGTGATTCTACAGTTACTATGGTAACACAACACCTATAGTAATTGATCTGTTGTGGTGATTCTACGGTTGCTATGGTAACACAACTATAGTAATTGATCTGTTATGGTGATTCTACAGTTACTATGGTAACACAACACCTATAGTAATTGATCTGTTGTGGTGATTCTACAGTTACTATGGTAACACAACACCTATAGTAATTGATCTGTTGTGGCGACTCTACATTTGCCATGGTAACACAATAACTATAGTAATTGATCTGTTGTGGTGATTCTACAGTTGCTATGGTAACACAACAACTATAGTAATTGATCTGTTATGGTGATTCTACAGTTACTATGGTAACACAACAACTATAGTAATTGATCTGTTGTGGTGATTCTACAGTTACTATGGTAACACAACAACTATAGTAATTGATCTGTTATGGTGATTCTACAGTTGCTATGGTAACACAACAACTATAGTAATTGATCTGTTGTGGTGATTCTACAGTTGCTATGGTAACACAACAACTACAGTAATTGATCTGTTGTGGTGATTCTACAGTTGCTATGGCAACACAACAACTATAGTAATTTTCAGCATACTTCAAAATATCTTCTTTTTTTGGTTAACAGAATAAAGAAACTCATAGGGGTTTGTAACAACTCGAGTAAATAATGAGGAACTTTTACATTTTTGGGTGAACTGTCCCTTTAATGCTGACTGACAGACTGTAAAAGTGGGTCATACACAAAGAAAAATGTCATGTTTGAAATGTCTATTTTTATAACACGACAGCAGGATATTTTTAGACTCAGACACAAATACACTGCAGGATTTCTTCAAAGCCAATGAGAGCACTTTTAATTCATTTAATTCTGCTTCGTCCACCAGAGGGTAGCAGATTATACCAGTTTACACCATCTGAACTTAAATTAGTGGCACAGTGGTTAGCACTGTGGCCTCTCAGCAAGAAGGTCTCTGGTTCGAGCCTTGGCTGGGTCAGTTGGCGTTTCTGTGTGGAGTTTGCATGTTCTCCCTGTGTTGGTGTGGGTTTCCTCCGGGTGCTCCGGTTTCCCCCACAGTCTAAACACATGCACCATAGGGGAATTGATCAACTAAATAGGCCATAGTGTATGAGTGTGTGAATAAATGTGTATGGGTGTTTCCCAGTACTTGGTTGCTGCTGGAAGGGTCTCCACTGTGTAAATATAGCTGGCGGTTCATTCTGCTGTGGCGACCCCTGATAAATAAAGGGACTAATCTGAAGAAAAATTAATTAATTAACTTAAAATTAAATATAAAACAAAAGTTTGCTGAATTATTTTTGTGAATTTGCTTGTTAATACACTAATATATTGCTGGATCAACGCCATGTTGGGTCGAATATTGACAAGCCAATTTTTTTACATTAAATTTAAGTGACATTTTGTTAACCCAGCTGTTGTGTTAGTTCATGTTTAACCCAACATCGGGCATTTTATAGAGCATGACAGATTCCAGTGTTTGTGTTTTAAAATGTACTGATTAATAAGACTAATTCTTTGTAATTGCGTGAGTTTACTAGCAGCTTCTGATTTAATTTAACAGTTTCTGAGTATTTTTAATTCCACAATAATGACAGATTGTTAAAAGGAAACACTCAGGTACTGTATATTTTTATTTTGCACTTCTACTTTTTAGACAAAGTACATCATACATGAAAATGCACCATACATGTTTGTTGTTAAAAGAGGTAATAGTTACACAGATATGTCAAAAAAAGTGTCTCAACCTTTGTTTATTTAGTGCTAAACTCACTTTACTAGCACTTCACAGAGGACTAGCTCTATATAGACACTTCAGTCACACTTTACAATGAAGGTCCCTTTAGTTCATGTATTTACTAACACCAATAAACAATGAACAGTACATTAATGACAGTAATTAATCATCTTTGTTAACGTTAATGAAAATACAGTCCTTTGGTGTTAGATTTTATTAAATTATTGTAAAGTGAGAGCAACACTTCAATAATGAACACATCGAGTATTAATAAAGCTCATAATGCATCATTTTTAATGTATTTGATGTGATTCATTAAAACAAACATACTTTATTTCAGACACAGCGTTTATATATGGCATAGTTCTCTTTTTTAAACGATTAAAGTGACATAAAAATCAGGAGTAGAAGATGAAAAGTGCGAGATTTTATTTATATTTTTTGTGCCATAGTAAAAGGAAGACATATAAATACCACAGTGAGTCCGCTGATGTGCTCTGAAGATTTTAGAGATGAAAACATCTGTTTTATACATTAATGTGGCAGTTTAATTGCTCTTAGATGTTATTCAGATTGTCTAAAATAATTTTTGAAGATTATCATTTGCAAAGTAAAGTAACTTTGGTGCACAATAAAGTTAATTCACAAATGCACTGAAGACTCTTTTCACCTGCTGAGTTTATAGGGCCTTTTAGTTGGAAAATTGAAATGAAGTCAAATTTCACTTGAAAGACTGGAACTATTCTCTTACGCCATTTTATTTTGTACACATTTATTTAGAAAATAAGCTTTTGTTCTATGAATGTGCAAGATTTTCTGCTAAATTTTAATGAACAGAGAATCCCACATGAAAAATACTATTGACATTTATAGTAAATATTGTAGTGCTTTTGAACCATACCATAGTAAAGTACTTAAATTAATCTGTTGTGGTGATTCTACAGTTGCTATGGTAACACAACAACAATAGCATTTGATCTGTTGTGGTGATTCTACAGTTGCTATGGTAACAAAACTATAATAATTGATCTGTTGTGATGATTCTACGGTTGCTATGGTAACACAACTATAGTAATTCATCTGTTGTGGTGATTCTGCAGTTGCTGTGGTAACACAACAACTATAATAATTGATATGTTGTAGTGATTCTCCAGTTGCTATGGTAACATGACAAGTGTAGTAATTGATCTGTTGTGATTCTACAGTTGCCATGGTAACACAACAACTATAGTAATTGATCTGTTGTGATGATTCTATGGTTGCTATGGTAACACAACAACAATAGCAATTCATCTGTTGTGGTGATTTTGCAGTTGCTATGGTAACATGACAACTATAGTAATTGATCTGTAGTGATTCTGCAGTTGCTATGGTTACACAACAACTATTGATCTGTAGTGATTCTGCAGTTGCTATGGTAACATGACAACTATAGTAATTGATCTGTAGTGATTCTGCAGTTGCTATGGTTACACAACTATTGATCTGTAGTGATTCTGCAGTTGCTATGGTAACATGACAACTATAGTAATTGATCTGTAGTGATTCTGCAGTTGCTATGGTTACACAACAACTATTGATCTGTAGTGATTCTGCAGTTGCTATGGTAACATGACAACTATAGTAATTGATCTGTTGTGATTCTACAGTTGCCATGGTAGCACAATAACTACAGTAATTAATCCATTGTGCTGATTCTACGGTTGCTATGGTAACACAACAACAATAGCAATTCATCTGTTGTGGTGATCCTGCAGTTGCTATGGTAACACAACAACTATAGTAATTAACCTGTTGTGGTGATCCTGCAGTTGCTATGGTAACACAACAACTGAAGTAATTGATCTGTTGTGGTGATTCTACAGTTTCTATGGTAACATGACAACCAAAGTAATTGATCTGTTGTGGTGATTCAACAGTTGCTATGGTAACATGACAAGTATAGTAATTAATCTGTTGCAGTGATTCTACATTTGCTATGGTAGCGCAACACCTATAGTAATTGATCTGTGGTAGTGATTTTACAGTTGCTATGGTAACATGACAACTATAGTAATTGATCTGTTTTGGTGATTCTACAGTTGCTATGGTAGCGCAACACCTATAGTAATTGATCTGTTGTGGTGATTCTACAGTTGCTATGGTAACACAACAACTATAGTAATTAATCTGTTGTAGTGATTCTACAGTTGCTATGGTAACATAACAACTATAGTAATTGATCTGTTGTAGTGATTCTACAGTTGCTATGATAGTGCCACACCTATCGTAACTGATCTGTTGTGATTCTACAGTTGCTAATAACTACAGTAATATAAACAAATACTGTAGTTTTCTATAGGGTATATTTTACTGCGATACACCACAGTTTACTGTAGTAAAAACTAAAGTATACTACAGCATTAATTACAGTTGATCAGTTCAATACAGTTAATCCTATATTAACATGTAAAGACTATAATATACTGTATACAGTATAATACACTGCAGTATGGTCAAAAACACTGTAGTTTGTACTTTAAATTTCTGTAGTATTGTTCATGTGGCATGTCAGTCTCTGTGACACTGCTTCATGAAACTAGCGATTCTGAGTGGTTATTAAGCCATTATTAGTAAAATATTAATAATAAGCAAACGTTTTTAGTTGGCCTCATAGATTCTGTGCTGAGATTAAAATATAAACAGTGCTGACTGTAGCATTAATAACATGTTCACACACACACACAGATTCATTCCAGATTCCTGATCTTTGAGTTTGTTGAAGACACCCGGTGGAAGACGGTTGTGTGTGTTTGTGAGTGTGTGTGTTTACATGTGTTTGAACAGTACTTGATTCAGTAAGTATACTGCTAGTTATTGCCACAACACCACTACAGTGAAGAGCTCTACACACAGTATATGTGTGTGTTCTGTTCCTAAAACTACTGTAGTATTAAAATAAACTGTCCTGAGTGTTTGTTTGTGGGAGAACTGTGCCTCAAACTCAAACCTCTCAAAAAGTGCACTGTGTGTGTGTGTGTCTGCATTTGTGTGTGCACATACTGTGCAATACTGTACGACGTACTGTACGAATGTGCATGTGTGTGTTTGAGAGATGTGTTTGCGCCTGTGTGTGTTTGTACCAGTGTGTGTGTACTTTTGTGCATGTGTGTTTGAGTGATGAGTTTGTGCATGCATGTGTGTGTGTGTGTGTATTTGTGCATGTGTGTGCATTTGTTCATGTGTGTTTGTTTGCATGTTTGTGTCAGAGTTTGTGTGTGTGTGTGTGCTTGTGGCTGCATGTGGGTTTGTGCTTATGTGTGTATATTTGTGCATGTGTGTGTTTAGAGCGAGAGAGAGTGTTTGTGTGTTTGCACTCTTGTGTATGTGTGTTTGTGTCAGAGTGTGTTTATGTGTGTGTGCTTGTGTGTGTATATTTGTGCATGTGTGTTTCAGAGAGAGAGTGTGTGCGTGTGTGTGTGTGTGTGTGTGTTTGCTTGTGTGTGTGTGCATGTCTGATTGTTTCTGCATGTGTGTCAGAGTGTTTGTTTGTCCATGTGTGTATGTGTGCATGTAAGTGTTTGTGCATGTGTGTGTGTGCTTGTGTGTGTATATTTGTGCATGTGTGTTTCAGAGAGAGTGTGCGTGTGTGCATGTTTGTTTGTTTGTACATGTGTGTCAGAGTGTTTTTTGTCCATGTATGTATGTGTGCATGTAAGTATTTGTGCATCTGTGTGTGTGTGTGTGTGTGTGTGTGTGTGCGTGTATGTGATTGTGTATGTGTTCGTGCATGCATGTGTGAGTGTGTTCATGTGTGTGTTTGTGCAAGTGTGTTTGTTTGTGCATGTGTATCAGAGTGTTTTTGCATATGTGTTTGTGTGTGCATGTTCGTGTGTTTGTGTGTGTGTGTGTGTTTGCATCCAGTAGGTGTGTGTGCATGAATATATGCTTGTGCACTTCTCTGTGTGTGTGTTTGTCTGTGAGTTTGTGCATGTGTGTGTGTCAGATTGTCACAGTAACACAGAAGCACATCAGACGTGTGTTTTCAGGGTTTGTCCACTTTGATCTGAAGGACGTCACACAGACCGGGTCTCTTTCTCAGTGCCTGCGGGGTAAACACACACACACACACACACACACACATTCAATATTCATCACACTGTTTTAACACACGAGTGACTTAATGGGGTGTGTGTGTGTGTGTGTGTGTGTGTGTGTGTGTGTGTGTGTGTGTGTGTGTGTGTGTGTGTGTGTGTGTGTGTGTGCGTGTGTGTGCGTGTGTTTGTGTGTGTGTGTGTGTGTGTGTTTGACCTGTAGATTGTTGACGATCTCCTCAAATAATCTCTTGGCTTCTTCATTATCAGCGTCCTCAAAGTAATCTGCAATAGACAACTGAACCACCACACACTTCAGACTCGGACACACACCTCACACACACACAGAAAGAGAGAGAACACACTAAATTATGTCTCTGCATAGTAGATGAATGAATACATGCAAAACAGAAGTGACCAATCACAATGCAGATGCTAATAACTAATGTTAAATGACGAAGTCTCCTTCAGGCTTTAACTGGACCGATCATCAGTGTATGCTGCGGGGTTGTGTATTTCTTACTTGTGAAGTGCAGGATAGCTTTAGCGGTGACGGGTGTGCAGATGAATGCGAGTGTGTGTAGCTGCTGAAGGCCGTCTCTGCAGATCTCTAGCGCCGCCTCCTGGTTCAGTTCATTCATATGATGGAGCTCAAGCACACACAGATTCACACAGTTCCTCACTGCATACACAAACACAACAACACTCACAAACTAATTCATGTGTGTTGGAGAAGCAGCAGCCTGTATCATGATGCTGGCTTAACAAACTCAGGATTACAATATTAGTTTCCAGCTGGCAAACCAAACAAGTGGTTATGTTCTAGTTATGTACATGATATGTTCTCATTATTTTTTGGTTATGTTCAGGTTAAGTTCTTGTTATGTTCTGGTTATTTTCAGGTTATGTTCTAGTTTTTTTCTGTTTTTCTGTTTCTGTTTTCTTTTATGTTCGGATTATATCCAGATTAAGATCAGAATATGTTTAGGTATTGTTCTAGTTATTTTCTGATTATGTTCAGGTCTGGTTATGTTCAGGTTATGACTAACAAAACTGAATATTTTTTAAAACTAAAATATAACATGAACATAACTGAAACATAATCTCAACATAACTACAACAAAAATGGAACATAAGCAGAACATAATCTGAATATAAACCAGAACATAACCTGAACATAATCTAAATATAACCAGAACATAACATTAGCATAATTTGAATATAGCCAGAATATAACAACAAAACCAGAGTATAATCTGAATATAACCAGAACATAACCTGAATATAACCAGAACATAACCTGGATATAACCAGAACATAACCTAAACATAATCTGAATATAACCAGAAAATAACCTGAACATAACCTGAACATAATCTGAAAATTACCAGAACATAATCAGAACATAACCTGAACATAATCTGAATATAAGCAGAACATAACCTGAACATAATCTTAAAATAACCAGGACATAATAAGAACATAAACTGAACATAATCTGAATATAACCAGAACATAATCTAAATATAACCTGAACATAATTTGAATATAACCAAAACTTAATCCGAACGTAAGATGAACATAATCTGAATATAACGAGAACATAACGAGAACATAATCAGAACATAACCTTAACATAATCAGAACATAACCTGAACATAATCTGAATATAACGAGAACATAACCTGAACATAATCTGAAAATTACCAGAACATAATCAGAACATAACCTGAACATAATCTGAATATAAGCAGAACATAACCTGAACATAACCTGAACATAATCTTAAAATAACCAGGACATAATAAGAACATAAACTGAACATAATCTGAATATAACCAGAACATAACCACAACATAATCTAAATATAACCTGAACATAATTTGAATATAACCAAAACTTAATCCGAACGTAAGATGAACATAATCTGAATATAACCAGAACATAACGAGAACATAATCAGAACATAACCTTAACATAATCAGAACATAACCTGAACATAATCTGAATATAACGAGAACATAACCTGAACATAATCTGAATATAACCAGAACATAACGAGAACATAATCAGAACATAACCTTAACATAATCAGAACATAACCTGAACATAATCTGAATATAACCAGAACATAACCTGAACATAACCTGAACATAACCTGAATATAACCAGAACATAACCTGAATATAACCAGAACATAACCTGAACATAATCTGTATATAACCTGAATATAACCAGAACAAAGTCATAACATAACCTGAACATAATCTGAATATAACCAAAACATAACCTGAATATAACCAGAACATAACCTGAACATAATCTGTATATAACCAGAATATAACCTGAATATAACCAGAACAAAATCATAACATAACCTGAACATAATCTGAATATAACCAGAACATAACCTGAATATAACCAGAACATAACCTGAAAATAATCTGAATATAACCAGAACATAACCTAAATATAACCAGAACATAACCTGAACATAATCTGTATAAAACCAGAATATAACCTGAATATAACCAGAACAAAATCATAACATAACCTGAACATAATCTGAATATAACCAGAACATAACCTGAACATAATCTGTATAAAACCAGAATATAACCTGAATATAACCAGAACAAAATCATAACATAACCTGAACATAATCTGAATATAACCAGAACATAATAAGAACATAACCTGAACATAATCTGAATATAAATAATAATAATAATCTAAACATAACCTGAACATAACTTGAACTGTAGCAGATTAGCAGTGTAGCTTAAAATATCATGGCAACAAAGAGTGATTAAATCTTAGCTACCTTCATAGTACTAAAATCCAGGATTAGTGCAATCTAAACGGAAATTTAGCTTGGCTAGCAAGCTAATACAGCTACACAACATCACATTAAACACACACTCACAAACCACTCCCGTCACTCACCCAGAGAAGCCAATCCCTGCACGCCGCAGCCAGCTCCGCCCACGCCCACCCGGCACAGATTCGGCCAGCAGCGGCCAATGAGCTGCAAGCATCGGTTACTGAAGCGACTGGGCTGCAGGCTGGACAGAACAGAGGCGGGATTTCAGTGGTCATGTGACAGTAGGCATGTTTCCATTACCCTTCAAACTGTACAAAGTGAAGTTGAATATACGCCTAATTAAAACGTCACAACATTTTTAGATTATATTTAAATTTTTGCTAAATAAAAATTAGCAAAAAAAAAAGCTTTATGCTAGAATACGGCGGTTTTCAGGCAATATAGTAAAGTAATAATTTATTTAGTATGTTTATGGACTTCCAACTAAAACTGTATATTGAGTAAGGGGCGGGGCTTTATTTTGCACATCATACCCTCATAGCAAACTAACGGTAAGAGAGGTGTGGCTAGGAATAGGTTAACGCATTAGATTAATTTATGCTGATTATTTATTCACCTAAAGAATACGAATGTGTGCTAGCAAAATAAACATCGTAAATGAACTATTTTACGCACAGCAGAAACATTGCTAATTCCTACGAATTCATGTGACTTTATTCATATGAAAATGTACGATTTTTTACAAGTTCATGCGATCGCTTTCATTCATTTTACTATAATTGTCTCATCCTCCAATGAGAGGAAGGTTTAGGGGTGTGGTTTGGGGCCACGCCTCCTTTTAAAAATCATACATTTACATATAAAAAAAAATCACGTGATTTTGTACGAATTAGTCACTTTTCCGCAATGCATAAAATAGTTACGTTTCATTGCAAGATCCGGCTGAACCTACCACACATTGGAGGATGAGAAAATGATAGTAAAATGTATGAAGGTGATCGTACAAATTATCACAAATTAAATCAAACAATACAATTAGCCACTAAATCAAAAAGTTACGAATTTCTGTTAGATTGCGCTGGTTTGTAGAAATTTAGCTCTACTGCTCACTGCATCTGTTCATCCAGAAATGAGACAATAGTGTTTTTATCTACATTTAAATAAATATATGTTATATATTCTGACCACGGCTGTATGGGAGCGATTCGTAGTGCAGTGATGTCTCGACATCCCGCACCCAGAGCCCAGATCACCTCCTGACCCACCGGATCTGACGCACTCCTGAAACAATCAAAACCATTACAAACACACCACAGATATGACACCCGATTTTATTTAACATAATAATAAAACTTAATAAAGCATTTACTAAAATATTAAAGAGTATAAATAAACGCATGAAAGAACTTACACTATGGATATTTTACTCAACTTTTACATACAATTTAAATGATTAAATGTAATTGTTTGTAACTAATTGTGTTGTAGCTACTTTTGCAACTTAATAACTGTAATTCTTTCATCTACAGAACTTAAAGAAGTGTACAGTATTTTCCAAATAACATCTATAGTTTATATATCTGCGATGTGTGTATTGTGTGTGTTTCCGTCACCTGTATGTGAGCGACTGCAGTGAGCGGCAGTGACAGCTGACGAGCCACAGACACCTGTCCGTCAAAATATTCGAGCAATGAGAGATGCTCAAAACCACGAGACTCCTCCCTGCTGCCTTTAGCACCGCCTCCAGCCCCGCCTCCAGCCAGCCCCTCATCAGAGACACAGGACAGACAGCTCACTGAACACTCGTCCCTCAAATAGACGATCATTTTCAGCCTAAACAAACTGTTTATGTTTTACCTGGTGCTCCGGATGTACTCGTCTTTGCTTTCTTTCTTGGCTCGAGCTCGAGGTTTGAGGTTCTGAAGAACAAGACACTGAGTCTGACTGCACCACTGAGACAGAGTCTGCAGAAACTACGCACACACAAACACACACACACAAAGAAACAAAACATTAGTGGTGAGCAAAGCGAAGCTTCAAAACTCGTCTCTACAGCGAAACCTAGTGGTTATTTTTATGTATTGCTCTGAAACAGTTCAACAATTGAGGTATTAAACCCCCTGTTGTAGACTGAGGTTTCAAGTAATTTAGTGAAGCGGTGAGAATTTCAGACTAGCATGCACAGATATAGTTTTAATTGTTCTGTTCTTGTAACATCTTTTGTTTTAACAGTGGTCTGACATGTGAATGAACACTTTGTGATTAAATATGTCTTGTTGTGGTCATGAAAAAAATTAACATTATTAAAATGCATCAAGGGGCAACACGGTGGCTCAGTGGTTAGCACTGTGGCCTCACAGCAAGAAGGTCGCTGGTTTGAGCCTCGGCTGGGTCAGTTGGTGTTTCTGTGTGGAGTTTGCATGTTCTCCCTGTGTTGGTGTGGGTTTCCTCTGTGTGCTCCGGTTTCCCCCACAGTCCAAACACATGCGCTAGTGGGGAATTGATGAACTAAATTGGCTGTGGTGTATGTGTGTGAATGAGAGTGTATGGGTGTTTCCCTGTGATGGGTTGCAGCTGGAAGAGCATCCGCTGCGTAAAACGTGCTGGATAAGTTGGCGGTTCATTCTGCTGTGGCGACCCTTGATTAATGAAGGGACTGAGCTGAAAAGAAAATTTATTAATGAATGAATGATGACACATCAAGTCATAATTTAAGTCAGGATTCGAACTCGGACCATTTGCAGCGGTTACTCTGTGCACACGCACGGTCCACTAGGCTACATTAGGTCTTGAAACGCTTCTGAAATGGCCGATGCCGTGAATCGCTCTAGTAACCTGCTGTTTTGAAACACTTTAGTCACGTGATTTGGGTGTTTCCAATCATAATTTGGTGCAGTGTTTTAAAACACTTGTGCTTTGGGATCTCGACACTGCGTCAACGTCAGTTTCACATCAGCCATCCCTACGAAACATAACCTTTAGTCATTTTTTTTTTGCAAATTGTATACCCATATAGAAATCTGATACATGGAAATACATGCAAATTACACATGTAATGTGACAAGCTCATATTTGCATATATATGCATACATATTTGATCATATAGGCAACATACATTTAGAAATATTATAAAATGGCTTGCATATATATATATATATAGTGTTTCTTATATAGATATATTATATAAGTGTCATCTTGCAATATTTTGAAATATATTTTGTATATGTCAAATAATTGATATATATAAAATCCATATATTTCCATGCATCAGATTTCTATATGCATAACAATAAGAATACAAATGCAATAACCGAAAAGGAGCACTGTATTAAACAAAATTAAAAAACTGTAATATATATTTACAGCCTGATCTCACGAGAAAACGTAAGTATTTTACCTTTTGTCAGTTTAGTGGCTAATTCGTACGAGTTCAGTCGTACGAAATTGTACGATTTTAAAAAGGAGGCGTGGCACCTAACCCCACCCCTAAACCCGACCGTCATTGGGGGATGAGCAAATCATACGAAAATGTACAAATTAGATCGTATGAATTCATACAAATTAGCTACTAAAGTTACGAATTGCTGTGCGATTGTGTTGATATGTATATAAATATATAGGTAAAGGAATATAGATAATATATAGGTAAAGGTAATATATAAATATATAGGTAAAGGTAATGGTTTGGTGCTATACAGTGGTCTGAACTCTGCTGAGCATGTTAAAGCATATTTTTCACTTCAACATCTTTATCGATATCTTTATAGTTATCGTTACTTGGTGTAAACAAGACCTTAAGACTAAAATCACACTTTTTTTGTCTGTGCAGTTTCCTAATATGTGATAATCACTATATAGATCAGTGTTTGGGATGATTTTACCTTGAAAAAGAGAACTGTGTTTGTGTCTGCGCCCTCTAGTGGACTGGAGGATTTGGTGTCGCTAGTTACAGATTTAGTTCTTTAGCTTTTGTTAGCTAGAGAAGCCATTTGAAAGTTGTTTGTGGGCTGTATTTGGAACAAATGGATGTAAATATCCTTCTGAACAGGTAAGACTTGGCTCTTTTGTTCATATTAATGATGTCTGCTGGTTTGGTCTTTTGGGAGATTTGTTCAGCTTGTTTGTTGGATTGAAGTTGTGCACATATTGCAGTGGTTACTCGTTATTTGTTTGATTGACTATCAGGCACTATGGAATTTGTCATTTTTAGATGAAATTCTGCTCGCTGTGTGCTTGTTTTTTGGGAACTATTGTGTTTGATTGTTTCATTTCAGTGGTGATAGATATTCCTTTGCTTTATTCGCCAGCTTTCGTGCATATAATATAGCATATATATTTATAATTTAATTAATAAATAACTCTGTGTGTTGCAGCATCACTTTATAAATGACATTTGATTTGGGAAGAGTTTTACATTGCAGGTATATACCTTTCTTTCTTGTTTTTGTTTTGTTTTTAATCCAAATATCTAAAAACTCCAAATTCAAGTAGCGTTTTCTAGAAAAATAATAAGTTATTGTTTGTGCATCAAGAAATAAGTGAGTAAAACAAGCAAAATAATCTTACTTCAAACTGAAAAAAATATATACATAGCTTACACCTTATTATTTAGCTTGTTTAAGGACAAACTCACCTTACGGAACCAAATCTATCAACAAACAAAAGGCACAATATGGACAGTCTACATTTATCCAAATTGTGCCTTTTGTTTGCTGATAAATTTGGATGGTATCAGGCAATTGTAATGTGATAAACAGAATAAACCTTATTTTGACACAAAAGTAAACATTTAATAAGGTCATTCTTAAAAACATGTACCTAAACATGTCATCTGGACTGCAGATATTGGCTATCATCATTAAAGATGATTTCAGTCAATCTTCAAGAAGATATTTTATTTTACTAAGGTGATTTACATTTTTCTTTCTCTGATGTTGTCAGCTTTATTTTACTAATGGGTAAATATCGTATTCATTGTTGTAAGACCCTCTTTTAGATGTTTTCTTTCTGAGGTAGAGGAAGTGGCTCAAGGCTTCAAATACTTCAGAAACCAAAGTAAAATAACTGAAGCTCTCTGTGCTTCATTTTCAGAATAGTTATTGATGTAATGTTGTGTTTTTCCTCTGATGTAGGTCTTTTGTACTGCTTCTTGCAGTTGTAATAATTGTAATTATTTTTTTATGGTAAACATGCCTTGTGATGTTGATTGTTCCCCGTTTTGTGATGTAAATTATTATTCATTTATTTTTTATTGCAAAAAAGAAGATATTGGCTATCAATGGAAGATGGAAAGGTTTGTTTCTGATTGAGGTAAGGTGGGTGTTATATTCACACATTCAGACTGTGGCATTCAATAAAACAGTAAAGCAGATTTTTGAAAGACCAATACTGATCATTGAGCACAACATGCACTGCAAAACAAAATGCTTTAATTGTTTCTAGTCCCAAATGTCTAAAAATTCTTAAATCATGAAGCATTTTCTAGACTAGGAACTAATATAGTCTTGTTTTAGTTTTAAAAATGTTTTGTGTACCCCACTGTCGGATTATTTAGCTTGTTTTGATGAAGTACTCACTTAATTTTGAGTCATTATTTCTGAAAACAGGACTATATTTTGATTGTCTAGATTGCGTCTTGATCGTTGCTTCTTGATTTAAGAATTTTTAGATATTTGAACTAGAAACAAGATGAGTTGGACATTATATTATATTGTAACTGTAGCTCTGCGTATTGACACCGCCAATAAACAAGCTTATCTCTGTTTCTGAGGGATTGTGAATGTGAGGAACCGTCCACGACTGAGACATTTTAATTGTTTTTTAAAAGTATAATTAAAAAAAATGTGGCACGGTGGCTCAGTGGTTAGCACTGTGGCCTCACAGTAAGAAGATCGCTGGTTTGAGTCTCGGCTGGGTCAGTGTGTGTTTCTGTGTGGAGTTTACATGTTCTCCCCGTATTGGCGTGGGTTTCCTCCAAGTGCTCTGGTTTCAGTCCAAACACATGCGCTATAGGGGAATTGATGAACTAAACTGGCTGTAGTGTATTAGTGTGTGTGTAAATGAGTGTGTATGGGTGTTTCCCAGTGCTGGGCTGCACCTGGAAGGGCCTCCACAGTGTAAAACATATGCTGGAATAGTTGGTGGTTCATTCCGCTGTGCCAACCCCTGATAAATAAGGGACTAAGCTGAAGGAAAATGGAGTCAGAGGTGTGTATTCTTGCCTTTGAGGACACGCGTGCGTTCTCCAGCGTGACTCTGGTCCACACAGCAGGATGACGAGCAACACTCCGCCAGTCCTTACACACCTGAAACACACACACACACACACACACACAAAAGATAAACACCAGTAAAAAACACTCACTCACTCACTCACTCACTCACTCTTACACACACACACACACACACACACACACACACACCTCAGCGGCGGTCAGCAGAGTGTGTGTGTCCAGGTAGATGAACACACAGAACAGAGCCGCTTTGAGCCGCAGACGTTCTGAGCTCTCGGTCGACTCACTGACTCTGTTCACGCACCAGTGGAGATCCTGACCTGATCAACACACACACACACACAACGTTAACATCACACACACAGCTTCTGAGGTATTTAATTGAAGCGTGATCTTATTCTGTTGTGTGTTACACTCGCTGTCTGCCGTCTCAGATATATATATGTATGTGTGTGTGTGTGTTTGTCTATATATAAGTGTGTGTATGTGCATGTGTGTGTCATTGTGTATGTATGTGAGTGTGTATATAAGTGTGTGTATAGTATATTAGCATATGTGCACGTGTTTTTTTTCTGTTTGAGAGGGTGTGTGTCTGTACATGTATATTAATATCTATATAAAAGTGTGTATGTGCATGTCATTGTGTGTGTGTGTGTGTGTGTGTGTGTTGTACCAGTGCTGCTTTATTCGATCTGTATGTGTGTGTGTGTTGTACCTGTGCTGCTGTATCCGCTGTGCAGTTGTGTGTCGTCAGTGTAAATGCTCCAGTTGTCTGACTCCGCGTCCGTGTGTTGGCTCCTGTAGTGTGTGTCTGGATCCTCCACGTCTCCGTAAAACACACGCTGATACTGACGGGCGTAGCAGTGGCCCTCGCAACCTCCCGAACCCACTGACAGCGTCCGCGGCCTCCGCTCATACCTGACACACACACACACAGAGCACAGCACTCAAAAACTACATTACCCATAATGCTGTGCTGAAAATTACGCTGCTTTTTTCACTAATGTTTAATGCAATATTCCAGGTTTGCACATTACTCTTTTTGGCATCTTTGTATAGAAACACGACTGCTGCTGTGAGTCTTCAGTGATGTACCTGTAGTGTTGAGCAGCTCTGTGATCAGGCAGATGTGAAGATCTTCTGCTCATCCCCGACACACTGTAACTCCTCTGACACAAACACACACACACACAATCATCACTTTCATTTCTAGATGTCACTTAAAGCAGTTCTATTCCTTTAATTTTATTTATATATTTATTTATTTATTCTTTACAGTGTAATGTCGAAGCAATAATAGGAGCCCTTGTTTGATGACTCAACATTTTAGTTATGTATCAGTAATGTTTCAGGAGAGTTGTGACAATGTTTCAGTAATGTTTCTATAGCCTTTCAGGAAAGTTGTTACAATGTTTAAGGTTTGTTTATGTAACGTTTCAATAGCCTTTCAGGAGAGTTGTTACAATGTTTCAATACCGTTTCAGCAGTGCTTTAAGAGAGTTGTTACAATGTTTCAGGTTTGTTTATGTAACGTTTCAGTAACGTTCAGTAGAGTTGTTACAATGTTTCAGTAATGTTTCAGGAGAGTTGTTACAGTGTTTCAGTAATGTTTCAGGAGAGTTGTTACAGTGTTTCAGTAATGTTTCAGGAGAGTTGTTACAGTGTTTCAGCAATGTTTCAGGAGAGTTGTTACAATGTTTCAGTAATGTTTCAGGAGAGTTGTTACAGTGTTTCAGTAATGTTTCAGGAGAGTTGTTACAGTGTTTCAGCAATGTTTCAGGAGAGTTGTTACAGTGTTTCAGCAATGTTTCAGGAGAGTTGTTACAATGTTTCAGTAATGTTTCAGGAGAGTTGTTACAGTGTTTCAGTAATGTTTCAGGAGAGTTGTTACAATGTTTCAGTAATGTTTCAATAGCTTTTCAGGGAAGTTGTAACAAAATGTTTCAGGTTTGTTTATGTAACGTTTCAGTAGCGTTTCAGGAGAGTTGTTGCAATGTTTCATGTTTGTTTCAGTAATGTATCAGGGGGGTATTCCAGAAAGCAGGTTATGTGACATACCCAGGTAAGTTTGAGAGTAAGTAAGTAGATAACCTCAGCTTTGGTTCCAAAATCTGAGGTAACTTCTGGGGTATGTTAAGTAGCCATAGCAACTTACTCTCTGAAGATAACCTGCTCCGGAGTAGGTTATGTTCCAGAGTTTGTCTGTTTCAGAGAGTTTACTGAGCATTGCGTGCTCTTTTGATGATATTTATGGATGTAGAAGCACAGATATGCAAGTGTTTTTGTTGTTAGAGGGCTATAAGTGCATAGTTCTTTTCATAACCAAATGTATATTTGAATAAACGTCGTCGTTTCTCAAAAGAATCTCAAAAGAATCATGTAAACCCGCGGGTCTGCGCTTACCATAGAAAACATTTAGTGCAGCTCTTTGTATTCGTGTCAGGGCATTTTAGACAACTGTACAATGTGATGATAGCATGTAGGACCATATCTGTACAGTATGCCTGGCACTGAACTGTTTTATACACTTTTGTACATAATTGTATACGTTTTGAACACTGTTTTATACATGTCTTTGAAGATGGACCTTATACAGCTACTTTAGAATTCAAATAAATAAATATAAGCTTGTTTTGTGATATGATAGTGAAATTCAAATATGGAAAAGTGCAGACAAATTCTCGCACTGCTTGTTAGGCAGAAGGAACTTCATCTGCATGCAGAACAAAAAGAACCTAAAGCTACATGACAACAATCACTTACAACAGTGACAGATTGTGTGGTTTAAGTCAAACAACTCAACCACTGATGAGCCTTTATTAAAGGACAGAGCAGCTTCCTCTTATTGTGGGCCACAGCATTAAGACAGGCCTCAGCCTCCTTTCTATTAGCTGCATGAGTGTTTAATTCAGCTCCAGTAATCAAACATTACCTTTTCAGAGAATGTTACTGTGTTTAATTAAGACTTTGGACAGAGTTCTTCTAGCTCTAGAAGGATTCATTTCTATAAGCCTTATATACGAGTCACTGCACATTAGTATTGTGGCCTTAAGAAAATAATGGCAGGAAAATTAAGTGCCTGAAATGGTTACATAACATACTCAAGAAGCATGTTAAAGAGAAGTTCCATTTTTCATTACAATAAAGGGAGGGTGGCATGTGTCATTTAATGAACTAACAGATTGTCGTCTTATTTATTTATTTTTTTCTTATCTATTTCTTATCTTATATTTCTTTCTTTTATTGATGCAGATGTTTAATCTGTGAGTAAAACTTCTGCCTCTGTAAAGTGTGTTGCCCTTTTTCCTCACCGTGACTTTCTATGGTGACTCGTGAATTCGGCGATCTACTGAAAATGCCTTGAGGTTTGCGCCGAGCGCGCGCATTAACCCGCGGTTATCTTCAGGAGGTTGATTTAACTAACTCTTATCAGCTGTTTTGGAACCGACATACTCGCGCTAAGCAGGTTTTGGGTTAATCAACCGAGAGTTCAGGGTTTAGCAGATGGTAAGTTAACCCAGCTTTCTGGAATACCCAACAGTAATGTGTCAGGAGAGTTGTTACAATGTTTCAGGTTTGTTTATGTAACATTTCAGTAGCGTTTCAGGAGAGTTGTTGCAATGTTTCATGTTTGTTACAGTAATGTTTCAATAGCGTTTCAGGTAAGTTGTAATAATGTTTCAGGTTTGTTTCTGTATTGTTTCAATAGTGTTTTAGGAAAGTTATTAAAATGTTTCAGGTTTGTTTAAGTAACACTTCAACAGCGTTCTGGAAAAGTTGTTACAATGAGCCAAGTTTAAGTAATGTTTCAGTAGAGTTGTTGCAATGTTTCAGTAATGTTTCAACAGTGTTAGGAAAGTTGTTACAGTGTTTTAAGTTTAAGTAACGTTTCAGTAGTGTTCAGTAGAGTTGTTACAATGTTTTAATAACATGTCAGCAGTGTTTCAGGAGAGTTGCTACAATGTTTTTTTAGTAATGTTTGAATGGAGTTTCAGGAGAGTTGTAACAATGTTTTAATAACGTTTCAGCAGTGTTTTAGGAGAGTTGTTAAAATGTTTCAGGTTTGTTTCAGTAATGTTACAGGAAAGTTGTTACAATGTTTCAGGTTTGTTTCAGTAAAGTTTCAGGAGAGTTGTTACAATGTTTCAAGTTTGTTTCTGTATTGTTTCATAAGTGTTTTTGGAAAATTGTTACAATGTTTCAGTAATGTTTTAATAGCCTTTCAGTAGAGTTGTTACAATGTTTCAATAACGTTTCAGCAGTGTTTTAGGAGAGTTGTTACAATGTTTCAATAACGTTTCAGCAGTGTTTTAGGAGAGTTGTTACAATGTTTCAATAATGTTTCAGCAGTGTTTTAGGAGAGTTGTTACAATGTTTCAATAACGTTTCAGCAGTGTTTTAGGAGAGTTGTTACAATGTTTCAATAACGTTTCAGCAGTGTTTTAGGAGAGTTGTTACAATGTTTCAATAATGTTTTAGCAGTGTTTTAGGAGAGTTGTTACAATGTTTCAATAACGTTTCAGCAGTGTTTTAGGAGAGTTGTTACAATGTTTCAATAACGTTTCAGCAGTGTTTTAGGAGAGTTGTTACAATGTTTCAATAATGTTTCAGCAGTGTTTTAGGAGAGTTGTTACAATGTTTCAATAACGTTTCAGCAGTGTTTTAGGAGAGTTGTTACAATGTTTCAATAATGTTTCAGCAGTGTTTTAGGAGAGTTGTTACAATGTTTCAATAACGTTTCAGCAGTGTTTTAGGAGAGTTGTTACAATGTTTCAATAATGTTTTAGCAGTGTTTTGGGAGAGTTGTTACAATGTTTCAGTAATGTTTCAATAGCATTTCAGGAGAGTTGTTACAATGTTTCAGGTTTGTTTCAGTAATATATCAGGAGAGTTGTTACAATGTTTCAAGTTTGTTTCTGTATTGTTTCATAAGTGTTTTAGGAGAGTGGTTACAATGTTTCAGTAATGTTTCAATAGCGTTTCAGGAGAGTTGTTACAATGTTTCAGGTTTGTTTCAGTAATGTATCAGTAATGTTTTAGGAGAGTTGTAACAATGTTTCAGGTTTGTTTCAGTAATGTTTCAATAGTGTTTCATGAGAGTTTTTACAATGTTACAGGTTTGTTTAAGTAACATTTCAATAGTGTTTTAGGAAAGTTGTTACAAACTTGAAACATTAAGTAATGTTTCAGCTGTGTTTCAGGGAAATTGTTACGATGTTTCAAGTTTAAGTAATATTTCAGTAACGTTTCAGGAGAGTTGTTACAATGTTTCAGATTTGTTTCAGTAATGTATTTGTTTTAGGAGAGTTGTTCATTTCTAAATTGTCTGAACTCATTTTGTTTGCAAAAATGTGAAACAATCTTATCGTGAGCTCAGTATCATAAATCATGAGCATCGTGGATTGTTAAATTCCTACGATATCATGTCAAAACCATAATAGGAGCCCTCATTTGATGACTCTAACGTGCACAACATGCTCTGGGTCTCTCTGACCTGGTATCCTGCAGCTCTACTTCCTGTCAGGTGTCTGTGAGGGGAAGTGACATCATTGTGTATGTTCTGCAGCTGTGTTTCTGCTCTCTCCGCTCGCTCCAGCAGATCCTCAATGAAACGCTGTAGACGGATCTTTGCACTCGCTTCCTGGAGTGCCGTGTCCCGCACAAACCTGTCCAGCTCACACACTTCCCTAAAACACACACAATTACATGCATCTCAAACACCGCCTATTGCAGAAGATTCAAATGTTTACACTTTAAACGTTGTGTCAAATACTAATGTTAACTATAGCTATGCAATAATATGCGATTATTTGATATTGTTGTTAAGTGCTGCGATAATGATATTTCTTACCATATAACTTTCCATAGAAAAACTAAACATTTTATTAGCCATGTAGAGAAATATGCAATGTGCGATATTTGATGTTGTTGTTGTCGATAATTATTACGATAATGATATTTCTTACAATATAACATTTTTAAAGAAAAATTCTACTTTTATTAGCTATATAGAAAAATCTGCGATATTCAATATTGTTAAGTACTGCGATAACGATATTTGTTACCATATAACTTCTTCCCAAAAAAATCTGTTTTTTATTAGCTATGTAGAAAAATATGTGATATTCTATATTGTTGTCAATAAGTATTGCAATAACGATATTTGTTACCATATAACTTTTTCCTAAAAAAATCGGTTTTTATTAGCTACAGTATGTAGAAAAACATGTGATATTCTATATTGTTGTCAAGTATTTCAATAACGATATTTCTTACAATATAGCGTTTCCTAAAAATATACAAAAAATTATTAGCTATGTAGAAAAATATGTGATATTCAATATTGTTGTTAATAATTATTGCGATAAGTATATTTCTTACGACAATATTTCCATAGAAAAATTAAACTTTAAGCTATGTAGAAAACTATGCAATGCACGATATTCGATATTGTTGTCGAAAATTATTGCGTTAAAGGTATTTCTTACGACATAATATTTCCATAGAAAAATTCCACTTTTATAAGCACTGTAGAAAAATATGCAGTGCATGATATTTGATATTATTGTCGATAATTATTGAGATAACAATATTTCTTACCACATAACATTTCCATATAAAATTGTAACTTTTATAAGCTATGTAGAAAAATATGTGATATTCAATATTGTTGTTGATAAGTATTGCGATAACGATATTTGTTATGATACAACTTTCCCTTTTAAAATTCTATTTTTATTAGCTATGTAGAAAAGTTAGTGATATTCAATATTGTTGTCGTTAAGTATTGCGATAACAATAATTTTTACGATATAACATGTCCATAGAAAAAATCTATATTTATAAGCCATGTAAAAAAATTCGATGTGTGATATTCGATATTGTTGTCGATAAATACTGCGAAAACAATTTTCTTACGATATAACGTTGCAATTGAAAAATCCAATTTTTTTAAGCGATGTAGAAAAATATGCGATATTTGATACTGTTGTAGATAAGTATTGCGATTAACGATATTTCTTACGATATAACTTTCCATAGAAAAATGATTAAATTAAATTATTCAATGATATTTAAAAAAAAAAACAGGTGAAAGATGTTTTTAAATCGAATGAACTCAAATCCAGACATAAAACTTCTCTTGAGGTGCATGCATGTTTTGAAAGCGTGTCTTCAGTATTGCACAATGCTTGTTAGCTGTTTAACTGTAAAAACGTGATGCTTGTCTGCCACATGGAAATACAGGGAAGTTCTGAAAGTCAGGCTGGCAAATTGAAGTGTACAAATAAAAGTATCGCAGGAATCCAGTCCTAGTTTGAGTGTGTTTGTGTAGAAAATGCTTAAATGTGTGTATTTATTTATACACTGGAGACTATAGTGTTATATTAGACTTGATAATTGAATTTCTGTACTCTTAGACTCCACTGAAAACCATAAAGAACTGTTTATTTCATTTCTTATTTTTGTTTGATTGTTTTCATCTGTGCTTTCATTTTATTTAGAATATTTTATGCAGATGCACTCATACAAAATCATCCCAATCAGTGTAAAATTATGGACTATTCAAAATGATCATCTTGTGAAAATATTTTCATATATATCAGAGAAAATTAAATATTGCAATACTATTTTTATCCTATATCACAAATGCATTTATTCTTATAGTTATCGTTATCATGCTTGATGTGAATGGGTGTTTATCAGCACTAGGCATGGGATGATAACTGGCTGTAAAGTTTACCGCGGTAAGGAAAAGTCAAGGTTTTAAAATGACTAACGTTTTCAGGTAGTTTCTGTTTCCACAGATATATTTATTCTTGTGCTGTATTATTAAGTTATCGTGCTCTATGTGAACGGGCCTCTATTATGGTGACTGTACTGAAGGTTTCCGCTCAGTGCTAGTATTACTGCATCAGTATTAAAACACTCACTGTTGTTTTCTGCGTAGTTGCTCGTCTCGATCGCTCAGCTCGTATCTCAGACTCGCCAGCATCTCCACAGAAATGTCCACTTGTCTCTCCAGTTGAGCCGCTCTTTTCTCCGCCTCGTATTTTTCCGTCAGCATTTTCTCACTCTCTCTTCTAGCTGTCCGCACCTCCGCGCTCCTCCTCTTCACCTCCTCCTGAAGTACCTCCAGTTTGAGCGAGACCCGTTCCTGGACCTCCAGAGCCAGCTGCTGAAGCCGGGCCTCCAGAGCCAGCCTGCCCAGCCACGGCACACCCAGCTGGGCCACAGCGTGACCGGTGTCTGCCTCCGTTTCTGGAGGTCTGGAGCTCACGGCCACTGCCAGAACTGGGGAAAGAGCGGAGGGTGAGTCTCTCTGGATGAGGATCTTCCGGAGCGGGCCGGTCGCCAAACTCAAGGCGTCCAGGAGCTCCAGACGGAGAGGTCGAGCGATGCTGCTTTCTCTCTGAGGGTACAGAGACATCAGGCCCCCGTCGGAGCTCCGGCGTGGGGTTAAACTGAGCTTCTGGCAGGAGCAGATGCTGGAGCGGTGCTCTCCAAACACACACGACTCTCCACATGTAGAGCAGCAGAACGGCAGCTCGGCTCTGGTGGACATACTGATGATGATGATACACTCACACACTCCAAAACATAATGCCCAGATCAAGTGTCAGGAGAGTTTGTTTCAGAATCTTTTCAGTAGTGTTGTGGGATACGTTTCAGTAGTATTTCAGTAATGTTTCAATTATGTTTCAATAAAGTTGTTACTATCTTTCAGGTTTGTTTCAGTAATGTTTCAGGAGAGTTGCTGCAATGTTTCAGTAATGTTTCAGAAGAGTTGTAACAATGTTTCAGTAATGTTTCAGGAGAGTTGCTGCAATGTTTCAGTAATGTTTTAGGTGAGTTGCTGCAATGTTTCAGTAATGTTTCAGAAGAGTTGTAACAATGTTTCAGTAATGTTTCAGGAGAGTTGCTGCAATGTTTCAGTAATGTTTTAGGTGAGTTGCTGCAATGTTTCAGTAATGTTTCAGAAGAGTTGTAACAATGTTTCAGTAATGTTTCAATAGCGTTTTAGAAGAGTTGTAACAATGTTTCAGTAATGTTTCAGGAGAGTTGCTGCAATGTTTCAGTAATGTTTTAGGAGGGTTGCTGCAATGTTTCAGTAATGTTTCAATAGCATTTCAGGACAGTTGTAACAATGTTTCAGGTTTGTTTCAGTAATGTTTTAGGAGAGTTACAACAATGTTTGAGTAATGTTTTAGGAGAGTTGCTGCAATGTTTCAGTAATGTTTCAATAGCGTTTCAGGACAGTTGTAACAATGTTTCAGTAATGTTTTAGGAGAGTTGCTGCAATGTTTCAGTAATGTTTCAATAGCGTTTTAGAAGAGTTGTAACAATGTTTCAGTAATGTTTTAGGAGAGTTGCTGCAATGTTTCAGTAATGTTTCAATAGCATTTCAGGACAGTTGTAACAATGTTTCAGGTTTGTTTCAGTAATGTTTTAGGAGAGTTACAACAATGTTTGAGTAATGTTTTAGGAGAGTTGCTGCAATGTTTCAGTAATGTTTCAATAGCGTTTCAGGCTAGTTGTAACATTGTTTCAGTAATGTTTTAGGAGAGTTGCTGCAATGTTTCAGTAATGTTTCAATAGCGTTTTAGGAAAGTTGTAACAATGTTTCAGTAATGTTTCAGGAGAGTTGCTGCAATGTTTCAGTAATGTTTCAATAGCGTTTTAGGAAAGTTGTAACAATGTTTCAGTAATGTTTTAGGAGAGTTGCTGCAATGTTTCAGTAATGTTTTAATAGCGTTTCAGGACAGTTGTAACAAGGTTTCAGTAATGTTTTAGGAGAGTTGCTGCAATGTTTCAGTAATGTTTCAATAGCGTTTTAGGAAAGTTGTAACAATGTTTCAGTAATGTTTTAGGAGAGTTGCTGCAATGTTTCAGTAATGTTTCAATAGCGTTTTAGGAAAGTTGTAACAATGTTTCAGTAATGTTTCAGGAGAGTTGCTGCAATGTTTCAGTAATGTTTCAATAGCGTTTTAGGAAAGTTGTAACAATGTTTCAGTAATGTTTTAGGAGAGTTGCTGCAATGTTTCAGTAATGTTTTAATAGCGTTTCAGGACAGTTGTAACAAGGTTTCAGTAATGTTTTAGGAGAGTTGCTGCAATGTTTCAGTAATGTTTCAATAGCATTTCAGGAAAGGTGTAACAACGTTTCAGGTTTGTTTCAGTAATGTTTTAGGAGAGTTGCAACAATGTTTGAGTAATGTTTTAGGAGAGTTGCTGCAATGTTTCAGTAATGTTTCAATAGCGTTTCAGGAGAGTTGTGTCTACCTGTCAATGTTTCGGTTTTGTTTCAGGAATGTTTCAAAAGCATTTCAGGAAAGTTTGAGGTTTATTTCAGTAATTTCAGTTGTTTTTTGTAATGTTTCAATAATTTTAGAAGTGTTACAATGTTTCTGTAATGTTATGTTTAATAGCATTTCAAGAAAGTTGTAACAATGTCTCAGTTTTGTTTCAGTAATATGTCAATAGCGTTTCAGGAGAGTTGTTACAACGTTTCAATTTAGTTTCTATTATGTTTTTAACAATGTTGTAACAATGTTTCGGTTGTTTTTCAGTAATGTTTCAATAGCGTTTCAGGACAGTTGTCAATAATGTTTCAGGATAGTTGTAACCATGTTTCAGTTTTGTTTCAATAATTTTTGGCGAGTTGTAACAACATTTCAGTTGTTTTTGGTATTGTTTCAATATCGTTTCAAGTTGTGTCTGTGTCAATAATGTTTCAGGAGAGTTGCACAGTGTTTCAGTTGTTTTCAGTAGTTTTTTAATAGCGTTTCAGGAAAGTTGTTACAATGTTTCATGTTTGCTTCAGTAATGTTTCAATTGCATTCCAGCAGAGCTGTAACTAAAAAAAGAAAATTCAGTTGTTTCTTTCAGTAATGTTACAATATTTCAGGTTTGTTTCAGTAATGTTTTAGGAGAGTTGTAACAATGTTTCAATAATGTTTTTAACAATGATTCAGTTGTTTTCCAGTAATGTTTCAATAGCGTTTCAGGAAAGTTGTAGCAATGTTTGAGGTTTACTTCAGTGATGTTTCAAATTCAGTTGTTTTTATTTAGTAAAATTTGATTAGTTTTAGGAGCAGTGTTGTGATGTTTTAGAAGAGTTGTTACAATGTTTCAGTAATGTTTCAATAGTGTTTTAAGGAAGTTGCAACAATGTTTCAGTAATATTCCAATAATGTTTCAGGAGATTTGTTACAATGTCTCAGATTTGTTTTAATAATGTTTTAGGCGAGTTGTAACAATGTTTCAGTTGTCTTTCGGTAATGTTTCAATATTGTTTCAGGAGAGTAGTTTCTGAATCTTTTCAATACTGTTACAGCATATTGGTTTCAAACGTGTTTCAGGATATTTATTTCAGTATCATTTACACTGCAGTTGCATATCCAGTAGTAAAAAATGTTTGTGTCAGTAGATTTTCAGCATTCTTTCAGGTATGTTTGTTTCAATAGCATTTCAGGAGGCTTTTTTTAGAATCATTTCAATTTTCTTCAGCAATGTTTACAGTTTTTAGGTGAGTTTGTTGAGGAATGTTTGTTTACAGTTATTTCAAGTGCATTGAGAATTGTTTTAGGAATGTTTCAAGTTTCAGCAGAGTTTGTTTCAGACTAAATTGTTTGAGCAGTATTTGATTCAGTAGTGTTTTGTTAACATTTCAGGAACTCTTCAGTGGTGTTTTAGGAGTCTAGGTAGTGTTTCAAAATAATTGTGAAGACCTACTAAAAGGATTCTGAAACTATTTCGGAATTCATGTAGGATCTTAAATGCGTCTCAATCCAGATTAGGCTCTTACAGAATCATTGCCCCTGTAAAACAAATCAAAACACACAAAGAATTAGGAGAGTTTCTAAATTGTTGATATCAGTTTGTTTTGGATATGAATCGAATTATTAATAATCACTGCTGTTGTTATACATAATTTAAAGTACAGTGTTTCTTTCTGAACTTAAAGCACTTTAAAGAAATTTTCTTTCTGAATTTAAAAACCATAACCTCACTTTTCTTTTCCTATAATTAAGCAGTATCTTTATTACAGTTCCTGGGTTGTCCCTTCTGTTGCCATAACAGAATATAAGTTGATGGTAACAGAGTTGACATTTTTCCATCATGTTGTGCTTTAGCTCCAGATGCTAACCTCACACCAGACTCCACACGGCGTGTCTAAAACAACTATATGCATTTTCATCATATCATTGTTTTTAAAAAGCGAATGAGAAATGGACTGAAATTAGTATTAATGAAACTATTAGTAGAGCAAACACGCACAGACAGATGAAAATAGACTTAATTATTTGATGATAATTGAAGCTGAATGTGTGTTTCAGGAGGTGGAGACGGTCAGAAATAGCTCCAGTGGAGTCTTTAAGCTGATATTTGCAAGACTTAATCTCCCTTTACACCCAAACAACAACATTATTAGCAATAACTGGCGATGATTTGTATTATTTGAATATATTTGTTATTATGTTTCATTAAAGTTTGCATTTTGAAATATAATACAGCTACCAACTATTTTAGAATCACCCATGTATATTTACAATATCAGGTAATAAAAACGGATATCTGCTTAATGCATATTTAATTTTCGACATAGGGTCAACCGGTTCAAGTTCACGCTCATGCACTGAGCGTGTGTGCGTGCGCGCGCGGAATTCAGGCATGACTGTGCGCGCGCTCCACATTATTTCCGCATGAATATGAAGAAGACAAAAGCTGCTCTCCGAATAAAGCTCCATCACCACCATCATGAGCAAACACAGTCTCCGAATAAACATGCACTGATGAAATCTAAAAACACTGCAGGTTCTGCTCGGTCGTGTGTAAATCAGGTCACACCTACAGCAGCTCGCCGCGCATCGGAATGAAGGTGAATCACTAAAAACTTCATGCAGATAAAGGCATGCAGCTCGAGTCTGTTACTGTGAGCAGCAAGTGTGTGAATAAGCAGCAAGTGTGTGAGTTTTCATGCATCTGTGAGTGAAACCCACCAGTTCTCCCGGCTCCTGTCTGCACTGTTGTCCTGCACTGAGCGCTTCTGAACTGGATTTCATCGAGCCGTCGCCTGTGACGTCACTCCCGGTTCTGGGCGGAACTGACTTCTTCTCTGAGTGTAAAATAAGGGGATATTCCTCAGCTGCTATAAAAGGAATACGGCTCCGGCCGGAAGTTAACGAGATTTATTCACACTAGTTAGACTTCTGTCAAAAATGAGCCGCCTTCACTAGACCTCTGAATTAAAGCAGAAGAGTTTACTTTCAAGCCTCAAATCTCAGAGTGCATGAAGACAGAAGCTCATCTTCATCACACACACACACACACACACTCTCTCTCTGTGGATGTGCAGATTCTCACTAACAGCGCGTTGTGTCGAGCACGCGCCGCACGTTTGCTGTGCACGCGCGGCGCTGTCCACGTGATGCGTGGTGCTGAAGCTGCTCCGGTGTGTTTCTGTGAGGGTTTGAAGCAGGAATGAAGAGCTTTGATTGGCTAACGGAGCAGTTGTGTCTATTAATACATTTAATGCGTCGTAATTAAATAATAGTTTGAATGTGCCTACATGATGTCAATATTATTAGCCCCCTTCAGCAATATTAGTGTTGGATTGTCTCCAGAACAAACCACTGTTATACAATGACTTGCCTAATTACCCTAACTTTACCCTAATTACCCTAGTGAAGCCTTTAAATGTCACTTTAAGCTGAATACTAGTGTCTTGAGGAATATCTAGTCTAATATTATTTACTGTCATCATGACAAAGAGAAAATAAATCAGTTATTAGAGATGAGTTATTAACACTATTATGATTAGAAATGTGTTGAGAAATCTGCTCTGTTAAACAGAAATTGGGGAAAAATTACCTTTAACTGTATATTGCAATTCCTTATATATTGGTCTCCCTCAATCTCCATTGACGGGGTTGCAGTTGGTTCAAAATGCAGCAGCTAGACTTTTAACAGGCACCAGAAACCATGCTCGTATCTCACCAGTTTAGCATCCCTTCACTGGCTTACTGTTGATTTTAGAATTCAGTTCGAGATTTGACTTCTTGTTTTTACAGCACTGAATGGGCAAGCTTCTTATATATCTGAACTTATTAACCTACAGTCATCTCCTCCATCCCTTAGGTCGTCAAATACATTTTTTTACTGCAAATTCCTCAGTCAGGACTTAAACTGAAAGGAGATCTTTGCAGTCGCTGCCACCAGGCATTACGAGTGCTTCATCTCTCTCTATTATTAAGTCCAGACACATTTTTACTCTATTGCCTTCCCAGGCTTTTAATCTTTATTGTGCAGTGTTGCTGTAATACTGTTATTCTTATTATTACTTTTATTGTTATTTTACGGTTTTACTAACTATATACAGTTGAAGTCAGAATTATTAGCCCCCCTGTTTATTTTTCCCCAATTTCTGTTTAACGTAGAGCAGATCTCAAACACATTTCTAATCATAATAGTGTTAATAACTCATCTCTAATAACTGATTTATTTTATCTGTCATGATGACAGTAAATAATATTAGACTAGATATTCTTCAAGACACTAGTATTCAGCTTAGTCACATTTAAAGGCTTCACTAGGGTAATTAGGGTAAAGTTATGGTAATTAGGGTAAAGTTAGGGTAATTAGGCAAGTCATTGTATAACAGTGGTTTATTCTGGAGACAATCCAACACTAATATTGCTGAAGGGGGCTAATAATATTGACCTTAAAATGAGTTTAAAACTATTAAAAACTGCTTTTATTCTAGCTGAAATAAAACAAATAAGACTTTCTCCAGAAGAAAAAATATTAGAGGAAATACTGTGAGAAATTCCTCAATCTGAGAAACATCATTTTAGGAAATAATTGACAAAGAAAAAAATTATAATATATAATAATTAAAGTAATAATTAATAATTCTGACTTCAACTGTGTATATGTATATATATATATATATATATATATATATATATATATATATATATATATATATATATATATATATATATATATAATATGAAGAGTGCCGTCTGAGTTTTTGTTCTTAAATGAGCGTTTTTCTCAGGATCCTGTGTCTGTCTGTGTTCAGTTATTTCACTTTAAAGTCAATGCAAAAAACAGATTATTTGTTATAAAAGTGGATTTACTGAACAAACACACAGGAGTAGAGAAAATGTCCACTTTAGGAGAATAATTCAGAAGGCATTTAGAGGTGTTTGCATCTGAACTCTTCATATTATATGTATTTCAGTTGGTGAAAACGACTTCCAGTAAGAGGAAAAGCACAAAGTCAACACATTTAACTGTGCTCAATTATTTTAACTGGATTTATTAGCGATTTATTTTCTTTATTTATTTATTTTTTTAATGCAGGCCTAATACAATTTAAGGAAATTCCAATATATTCAATGCAATTCATGTTTATTTATATAGCGATTTTACATTGTAGACTGTGTCAAAGCAGCTCCACATTGAAGTTAACAGTGAAAGCCAGAATTATTAGCCCCCCTGTTTATTTCCCCCAATTTCTGTTTAACAGAGCAGATCTCAAACACATTTCTAATCATAATAGTGTTGATAACTCATCTCTAATAACTGATTTATTTTCTCTTTGTCATGATGACAGTAAATAATATTAGACTAGATATTCTTCAAGACACTAGTATACAGCTTAAAGTGACATTTAAAGGCTTCACTAGGGTAATTAGGGTAAAGTTAGGGTAATTAGGCAAGTCATTGTATAACAGTGGTTTATTCTGGAGACAATTAAAACAAAATATAGCTTAAAGGGGCTAATAATATTATAATAATAATTAGCTAAGGCTCTCCAGAAGAAGGAATATTATCAGACATACTGTGAACATTTCCTGAATCTGTTCAACATCATTTGGGAAATATTTAATAGATATTTAATAATAATATTATTATTTAATATTTAATAAAGGGGGCTAATAAATCTGACTTTAACCATATATAGTTGTTTAAAATCATTTTATTTTAATGGCTAATTTAACAGATTTTAGAAAACTATTGTTTTTCTCTGTTTATTTCACGAAGAACCAGAATGTTGACCTTCTTCTCTTCATTTGACCGTTTCCCTGTTTATTTATCAGCTTTTATTTTATTTTATTTCTATTTTTACCATTTCTATTATTTGTTTTTATTTCTCTTATACTTGTTTCTTTTATTCCTGTTTACGTAAAGCACTTTGAATTGCCACTGTGTATGAAATGTGCTATAGAAATAAACTTGCCTTGCCTTGCCTTTATTTATTAGTTTGTTTTTCTCTGTGTTTATCCATTTATATATTCAGTTTTGAAATATAATGAGCTTTTTCATTTACAGTTCATTTATTCTAGTGTGAAAATGTAATCTATTTCTAGCGTGTTCATTATATGATGATGTTGTTTCCATTACAGCAGCGCTGGATTTTCCCCTGTTTATTTTGGTGTTGTCGACACTGTTGTAGCATGTGGAAAGCTGCATTAATAAATCATAAGTAGATGTGTTCAGAGTCCGATATCATCATGCAAACACACTGAAGTCTGGGAATAATGTCAATAAACAGGTTTTATTTGAAACATTCAGTAGCCTCAGATATCCACAAGGCATTTGATAGCACAAGAACAGTTTTCAAAGCCAAAAAAAGACATTAATATGGACCCGCCAGAAGGCCGGCCAGGTGAATCTGCACAGGTAAATGTGCTACTGCAACTCAACTACCATGTTGAAGTCTGACTCTCTACAGCGATCAGGTTCCCAAGAACCAACCAAACACATTCTACTGTCGAAAGTGGAATACAATCAGTCACTGAATGCAAATCTATGAGAGATTATTGGAGATCTCTCCTGAAAATCAACAATACAAAAAATACAGTCAATAACGTACAAATATATAGAGCTCTTCTCTTCTTTATAAAGTCATGTATCAAAATACGACGACGGACTGTAGATTACACATGTCGCATGCCGGCGTGGTACAGCAGTGTACAACAGGTACAGGTTCACATCGAGACATGCAGACTGATTATCGACATCTGAGCTTCTCCATCAGCGCAGACACACTGCTGTGCGACTCTAGTCTTTGAGGTGCTGTCCACCGGAAGTGCTGAAACCTGTCTGGCTCTCAAACAACCAATCAGTGTTTGTTTTGTTTTAATCATCAGCATGCCAAGTTCTTAACACCACAAGTGTGATGCTCGACCAACTTCAGACTCCTCCTCTTCCGGTTTCCGGACCGCTGAGCTGCTCTGGCTCTTCAACCGAGCCGCGCTCGAGCCTTAAACTTCCCCAGACGGGTTTAACGGGACACAAAGCGCAGTCCCGGAGCTCAGACGAGGGAGAACGCGCATGCGCCGAGGAGTTCAGTCTTCTGCTGCATGCGCTCGCGCTGTTTGAGGTGAACGCGCATGTGCCGCTTCCTCTCATCGCTGCGCGCGAAACGGCGGGCGCACACGTCGCACGAAAACGGCTTCTCTCCGGTGTGTGTGCGCATGTGCGTGGTGAGGTGGTCGCTGCGGCTGAAGCAGCGCAGGCACACGCGGCACTGAAAGGGCTTGTGTCCGGTGTGGATGCGCACGTGTCGGTTGAGCTCATCAGAGCGGGAAAAGCGGCGCTCGCAGTTCTCCACCGGGCAGGAGAACGGCTTTTCGCGGGCTGCGCCTTTCCTAGCGCGCGGCTTGCTCCTTTGCGCATGCGTGTTCGTAGTGAGCAGGGAATCCAGCGCGTCGGCGAGTCCGAACGCGTTAGGAAACGAAATATAAAGGCTGTTTTCGTGTGAAGCAACCGGTGCAACCGGAAGCTGGAAGTCTAGAGGCTCTTGCTTGATCCAAGTGTCCAAAACCGAGTCCGTCTCAGGCCCGAGTGGAGAAAGCAGATCAATAATGTCATCCAGATCTGAAGGCTCGTGAGAAGAAGTGCAGAACCCGTCAAACAGATCTCCTCCGCTGCAGCTGCTCCCGAACTCGCTCTTGATGGCGGGGAACGAAAGCTGCTGCGCGCTCGTGTCCGCGAACTCATCAGACGAGTCGTTGCAGAGCGATTCCGGTGATCCCAGAGAGCTGCCGGTGGACAACAGCGACTCCTGCCGCGACAGCGCGCTTGCGCGAGAGTTCCCGCAGAAGTTGTCGGAGATGCCGACGATCTCCGTGAGGAGGTTGAGGAGCGCGTCGGTGCTGCACGGCCCGCTCTCCGTATAGAAGCTGCCGGTGTAGGTCAGCGGAGACGGCGGGAACCCGTCGCTGGAGCAGTCCGGGAAACCGGCGTCCAGAGGCTCTGCTTTGGGCTTCAGCAAACCGCAAGCTGAGGGAGGAAGAGGAGGAGAGGAGCGTTACATAAGCGACTCACTGCATCAGCAGCACATCACACTGATGCTCCAATAACTGATCAATAAACACGTATCAGGAATCTGCTTCTGATCATATTAGCTAATATCTACAGAGGCTGCTGAGCAGAGACCCCCTCACATGTCTGTAATGTGAATGAAATCTGATCATCATGTACTCACCAGCATCAGGTTGGCAGTGAGGCGCAGACTGAGGAAGAGTCTGAGCGCAGAGCAGATCCAGAGCGCTGAAGTCCACGGTGTTCAGCATGATGAAGGTGAGGATGAGGAGGTCAAAATAGAGCAAAATCCACTTTAGGGAATAGATAATCCTTTAAGGTGATGCTTTTGGGATTCCCCCTTTATTTCTCGTCGTTGCTGCTGTTGGAGCTGCTTTGGTTTCCTTCAGGTTCTGCTCTCCGTCGATTCGTTTACCGGAATTCCTCGTCGCTCTTTTATACTGTTGAGCTCCGCCGAGGCCACGCCCCCCGCTCATCTACGTCGGCAGGAGGATTCCCCGCCGTGTGCTGACTCTGGACGGCTCCTGCCCAAATATGGGCAGAGGATGTGACGGGGTTCCCCTCCGAAAATGGGCACAGGGGCGTGACGTAGCGGCGACTTTCCTGAAGACCATTGCGGAAAAAATGCTTGTGAATGACAGGCGGCCATTATGGAGGAGTGCGAAGGGGAGAGTGACTTTTAACACATGATCTGATCCGCGGGAAACAGCAGCGGTGCAGCGCTCCAGTGCACACCGGTCGCGCACCTAACAGAGCTGGAAAAGCTGACACCAGAGATCTAGACTGATCTGTTAATGTCGGATGTCAAGCATCTGTTTTTGCGTGTGCATTGCATTGATGTGCAGCACTTTGGGTGTTTCCTGATGTTTTGTAGAGGAGGCTGATCTGCAGATGATGCTTCAGCACCGCGGACAGCGACACACACACACACACACACACACATCATCATGCACACAGCCTTCCCGAGCGCGCTTTTAACACCACAGTAATGCGTCGCGAGAGTTTGTGTTACATAAACACCCCTGCATTCAAACACAGGGAGATGTCGATCATAAGCTAAAAGCGTGCCTCAAATGAACATGAACGTGTGTGTGTGTGTGTGTTATGTAACTGTTGATTTCTCCAGAGCCGCTGATGAGCCGTGTCGCGCATTTGCACTGCAGCTGCATGCCTCTGTGTTTTCAGATATGAGTCATAAAGTTCCTCTGGTGGCCTTTTGATTACAACATTTAGCCAGAATCCAGCCTGCAGCACCTGTGGAGAGCTCATTCAGATAGCGAGGGTGTTTAGATGCCCGTGTCATCCTGATGTGCTGCACTGCTGTGTGAAATAAGACATAAATGCATTCATGTGAGTGAGAAACGCATGCACTTTTATTCACCATGCGTCCTGTTTTCTGAAAATAAAGGGATAGTTCACACACAAATTACAGTTCCGTCATCATTTACTCACCTCGACCTGTTTCTATCTTCTGTTGAACACTAAAGAAGATGTTTTAAAGAATGTTGAAAACCTGTAACCATTGACTTACATAGTATCTGTTTTCCCTATGATGAAAGTCAATGGTTACAGGTTTCTTCAATCACTTAAAGGAGAGTGAATAGTGAGAGCGATTTCATTTTCAAACATCAAATATAAGTATATTATAAGAGAGAAAGAAACTCAAAGGTTTTGATCAAGTGGAGGTGAATACATTATGACAGAATATTCAATTTTGGGGGAACGATGCCTTTATTATGCATATGCTGTATTGGATACGGTTGCAGCTGGAAGTTAGCGAGAATAATTTATATTATGTATTAAATTTCCCATTTATTGTATTTTATTCACGTCTACCACCACCCCAACCCTAAACCCAACCATCACAGTGCTGTAAAATATTAATTATTTTAATACAGCATCATAAAAAGCTGCTAGATGTGCATATTGCACATCATATATGACAAATATGGACAAACCCAACAGGTAAAATCTCATTTTAATTAACAATAGTTAATTTAATAGTAGTAAAACTGAATAAATTCATATTTGACCCAATGTTGGGTTACAGTAACCCAGTATTTTTGAAGTGCCTGCACACAATCTATTGCTTTTTCTTTCTTTTGGCGAACACCAAAGAGCGCATTTAAATTCAGATTACACTGACCAAAGTGCTGAACACAAGCAAATATAGTAAAATACAGTAACATAGAGAACACACTTGAGTTAAAAAATAACAAAAGACGACAATCATACATTTTCCTTCAGCTTAGTCCCTTTATCAGAGGTCACCACAGCGGAATGAACCGACAACTATTCCAGCATAAGTTTTACACAGCAGATGTCGTTCCAGCTGCAACCCAGTACTGGGAAACACCCATACACACTCATTTACACTCATTTGCACACACTCATACACTACGGCCAATTTAGTTGATCAATTCCCCTATAGCGCATGTGTTTGGACTATGAGGGCACCCGGAGGAAACCCACAACAACACAGAAACACACACTGACCCAGCTGGGACTTGAACCAGTGACCTTCTTGCTGTGAGACCACAGTGCTGACCACTGAGCCACGGTCTAGCCCCACAGTATATAAATATATATATATATATGTGTATATATGTATGTACACACAGAGAGTTCAGCTTATATGTGTACATCCCTCATAAATCTCTCTTTTAAATTAATATGTTTAATAGGAAGCTCTACAGTATTATATTTGTACATATACATTAGATTAGTGAGTACTGAAGCCAACTCTAGAGCTGATCTAACAAAATAACTTAAGAAAACACTTCACAAACGAGCACAGCCAAATATATTGTAGAGAAGAATATTAAATACAAACTAAAAAAGAGGAAAAATCAACTGAAGCAAAAAATATTTATTGAAATTTTGCAGGTTGTAATTTTTCATTTATTTTTTGCTTTAATGGTGTTATCTTACAATTTCTAAATATGTTTGGTGAGTAAAATATTATTTTAATAAATAAATCTGTTTAATAAATCAGTTTTGTTTAAATGCAGCACACTACAGTGCCTATATTCACAGAGAACATATTCAAATATATTCCATTTCAAAATGAGGTCAATTATGCTGAGCACTGTATAGACCAGGGGTGTCCAAACTCGGTCCTGGAGAGCCGGCGTCCTGCAGAGTTTAGCTAAAGCTTGCTTCAACACACCTGTCAGGAAGTTTCTAGTGTATCTAGTAAGAGCTTGATTAGCTGCTTCAGGTGTGTTTGATTAGGGTTTGAGCTGAACTCTCCAGGACACCAGAAATGTCCTTTTGCATGATATTGGCATCACATTCAAGACATATTCTCAGGAGATGTGTAGCGTTTGACCTATTTCTTTTCTGTGTTGCTCCAGGACTGATTTCACACATTTGTTTATGAAATAATTAAATGTTTAGTGAGGTGGAATTTTTTAACATTACTTAAGCATCTATAACTTTTCTTTATTTGGAGCATTATAAACTCTAGATCAAAGGTCACCAAACTTGTTCCTGGAGAGCCGGTGTCTTACAGATTTTAGCTCCAACCCTAATCAAACACACCTGAACAAGCTAATCAAGGTCTTACTAGGTATACTTGAAACACCCAGGCAGGTGTGTTGAGGGAAGTTGGAGCTAAAACCTGCAGGGACACCGGCCCTCCAGGACCGAGATTGGTGACCCCTGATTTAGATGATCGATAGCAAAGCCCAGAGTGTCTTTCCAAAGATGCATAAACTGTGAATGTAGACCAAATTATTCAGCAACTGTAAGGCCCAATCCCAATTCTACCCCTTAGCCCTTCCCCTTACCCCTCGTTCTGCGCGTGCCTGTGAAGGGGTAGTGGTGTCCCAATTCTCTTTAGCTTGAAGGCATAGGGCTGAGCGCAAGGGGTATACACCCCTTCAAACGAAGATTTTTCAGGACCACACTCGAAACCAAGGGTTAGGAAAATTTCCCAGAATACCCCAGCCACAGCTGCACCCGGAAGTAAGGAGATGCACACATTAGTATTTTTTTTTTTTGTCATTATTACGACTTTTTACAACAAACAAGCATGTTTTAATATGTTCATAACCACGTTCATGTTTTATCATCATGCTTTAAAAAAAACCCAGCTAAAATCCCTAATAATAACTCCTGTACAGCAGTCCCACAACATTCTGACACTCAATGACTCTCCAATACCCTGTCAGAAAAGTCTGATGTACAGACAGTGTCTGCTGTAATGTATGTTGTTTTTTGGTGTGTTTACATGATGAATATGGCCACTGTGTAAATGCACAGTACTGTTGCGATCTTATAGCCACATTAGATCATTATGATAACATGATATATGCCTTCAGTGATCTCCTGAAGATAAATACCAAAAAATAACCCAACTGGAGTAACTACAGCAGTCTCCATCGTCTGATCTCATGAAGCAAGAGATCGTGATGACATATGAAGAAGTGTGCAGGTGCTGTAGTGCTGTCCCAATTCTTAGGGGTACATTTTGAAGCCCTTCCCCTTACCCTCAGTTGTAAATGTCAAGGGGAAGGGGTACACAACTAGAATTGGGATTGGGCCTAAATTTTAATTTGAAGAAGATTTAGCATGCAAAATGAGATTTCTGTAAAGTTTTCTGAGACTATATCGGTGTCCTTCTTTCCCTCACCGTCAGAGGATTGTCTGAGAAATGACCTGCCCTGACTAAAACTCATGAAACACTTGGCTTTCAAGTCATATTTTCTAGGACATTACATTAATGTTTTGGTGTGTTTGCGTATGGAAAAACATACTGAACACCATACAATTTTTTTCTCATGACTTCATAATGTATAACCTTTTATATTTTTAAACATGTATTTTCCCCTTTTACCACAGTAAACCTCAAAGTGTCTTCTTTCCAATGATACCCAGTTTGTGTTTGTAGCTTACTGGAGTCAGGAACTGTTACTATTTAAAGTTATAGGTGTAAATCCCCAAAACTGAGTGCTGGCTATATATATACAGTATATATGAATTTATACCATTATGTTGTCTTGGTAAATGCAACCTTCTTGTAAAAAAAAAAAAAGAATTATTCTGCAAAAATATTTTTAAATAATAAAAAAAAACAATTACTATGCTTTCAAAAAATGTAACCTGTTGCAAACAATTTATTTGTGTTGAATTTAAACAAACAAATTAAATTTAATAATGTTCAACTTAATTTATTTGTTTAAATTCAGTCCAAATAAATTGTTTACAACCACTCAACGTAAAAAAAATTGAGAAAATCTAAGGAATCATCTTTGAATAATTTTTTTCAGTGTATATAATAAGTAACTGTAATTAAATGACTCAAACTTTACTTTAAATGACCTACTTTACCTTTTGAGCAGAACAGTAATTTGAAATACAGTAACTAATTACTTTGTAATATGGCCCAAACATTCTTCACAATATCTTCTTTTGTGTTCAGCAAAGCTTACAGAGGATTGGAGCAACTTGAGGGAGAATAAATGAAGGCAGAGTCAGGCGAACACTCCACTTAACATGCAAATCAGTATCAGCTTTGTGTTTCCGGAAGACCAAATATGGGGTTTTCTATAAGCGTACCCGCGAGGCGCATGTGACAGCTTTCCGCACGTGATTCATCTGTTTTTGGTGACATTTCTGTCGCTTCAGAGCCGGTGAATCGTCTAGGCGTGGGAGAGCTCCGGGGCAGCCCGTTCCCGCCACCGGCAGCTGTCAAACGCGAGGCATTCCCGCCAAAAATACACACTCGCCCCCGCGGGAGCTGCAGAAGCGCAGACACGAGCTCGGCTGGAGGCGGGAAAACGCAGCGCGCAGGAGCGGGAAAACCCTGAGTGACAACAACACTTGCACAAACACACAGTACAACTAATGTATGACTGCAAAACTTAAGAACAACTTAATTACTTTATAACAAGGGATGGAAAAAGAACACGAATACAAAAACAGTAATGATTTTTGAAGAAAAAAGCTATAAATGTGCATATAATATATGGGTAAACGCAGGGGCGTAGCAGCCAGGGGGACGGGCGTGGGGGGGGGGGGGGGGGGGGATACGTCCCCCTCACTTTGGGAGACCATTTAGGAACAGTTGATAAATAATTAAATGAATGTATGATCTTATACAGGCGCCCCCCCCCCCCCCCACCTTCACTGGAGTGGACATTGGCTTCATTTGCAGAACCCATCAAGAGACCTTGTGTGGTAAAGTATTCATCTGATTTATTCCTTTAACATTACAATTTAAGGTCCTAAACAAAACTCTAGCTAAGAAATATAGCCAAGAGAGGATTCTGGTTTCTTTATTTAATTAGGGTATTAAATAAAGGCATCCAGTACATAATTTATATTAGAAACATGATAACATGCTAATTTATACTCTAAACATGTTCTCATACTAGAAACATGTTAGCAACATGCTAATCCACGTGAAACATGCTAATTTGTACTCAAAACATGTTAACATGCTAATTTATACTCTAAACATGTTATCATACTAGAAACATGTTAGCAACATGCTAATGCATGTGAAACATGTTAATTTGTACTCAAAGCATGTTAACATGCTAATTCATTCACAAAATGTTAATGTATACTAACCATGTTAGCAACATGCTAATTCATACTAAAACATGCAAATTCATGCTGTAATTATAGAAAAAGATAAATTACAGAAAAAAATACTTTTATTGATAAAACCTGTAAATCAGCATATAATTTATGCAACCCAGGCTCATTCTGAGAACGTAGTCCCGAGGACGTTTCTGGAGACCGCGAAATACGTCCCGGGAGGTACGTATTTTTGCAGTTTTTGTTTTCGCGAATCCGCGAGAGGCCGCTGTGCATGCTTTCTCCCGCGCCGTCCTCGCGTAAACCCGCTAGAGGCCGCTGTCGAACGACCTTCTGTCTGCCTGGATGACAGAATGATTGACCGTGCGACCGGCCAATCGGCTGACCCACCCTCCTCCGTCCCTAAACCCAACCAATGACGATTCACAAAAGCCGTCCAGAAAAAGAAAAGCCCTCGTCTGATTTTTACCACGTTTTCGGATTTTGACCCCATTCTCACCCTGTGACGAACTGGTTCACTTTATTTTTTGGATTTTGTTTTCTTACCTGATTTCTGGAACCGCTCTTCCCCGGACTCGAACCCGGTCATCGTCGTGGTCAGCCCCTTTCTGCGCCTCGAGTCCGCCAAAGCACACGAAGAGCTAACCGGACAAACTGGTTGCAGCGGGAAAGCCCTCCACACGGAGGCGAGCGGCCGGCCAGCAAGCGCCGAAAGAAACGGCATCACACCGCCCCGCAGCGTTCGCTTAAAAAAAATTAAATGCAGCTGGACGTACCCCCGGCTACGTATTTCGCGGTCTCCAGAAACGTCCACGGGACTACGTTTTCAGAATGAGCCTGGGTTGAATTTATGGGTAAAACAATTTTAAAAGGATTCTTCACATAATATTCTAAATTTTATTAACCTGCTAATTCAAACTAGAAACATGATAGCAACATGCTAATACATGATGAAATGGTACAAAAATTTAATAAACTTAAAAAAAAACTCATTTTAGGTGACACTACCACACAATTTAGCAATAAAATGAGTATTTCCTAAGTATTTCAACATAACATTCAAACTTTAAATAACATGCTAATTGATACTAGAAACATTATACCATGCTAATTCGTACTCGATACATGTTAATTCAAACTAAAGCTATGTTAGCAACATTCGTCTTTCCGATGACACGTTAAACCGAGGTCCTGACTCTCTGTGCTTATTAATAATCCCATGCTGGGTGTCATTGGTAAAAGAGTAGGGGTTCAACTCCAGCACCCTGGCCAAATCTGCCCTCTGTCCATCATGGCCTCCTAACCGTCCCATATCATAATTGGCTTCATCACTTTGTCTCCTCTCCACCAATCAGCTGGTGTACGGTGTGCAGTCTGGGGCAACATGGCTGCTGTCACCTCATCAAGGTGGATGCTGCACACTGGTGCTGGATGAGGTGATTCCCCCCCAAACATGAGTAAAGTGCTTTGAGTGTCCAGAAAAGAGCTGTATAAATGTAAGGAATTATTATATTATTACTATTATTAATTCATACGTGAAACATGTTAATTCATACTCAAAACATGTTAACATGCTAATTCATTCACAAAACATGCTAATGTATACTAAACACGTTAGCAACATGCTACTTCACACTAAAATATGCTATAAACTGGGTAAATTTATGGGTAAACAATTTAAAGAGAACTCTTCACATATTCTAAATTTTATTAACATGCTAATTTAAACTAGAAACATGCTAATTCACAATGAAATTTGATAAAAATGTAATAAAATTCTGAAAAAATAACTCCTTTTAAATAAAAACTGAACTGTAAACTACCACATAATTTAGGGATAAAACTATTAAAATTTAAGTTCTAGTCTCTCCACATAACTTAAAAATTTTATTAACATAATAATGGTAATGGTAATTCATACTCGAAACATGTTAATTAAAAAAATAATGTTGCTAAATCATTCTCGAAACATGTTAATTTATACTAGAAACATGATAACATTGCTAAATAATACTCGAAACATGTTAATTTATACTGGAAACATGATAACGTTGCTAAATCATACTCAAAACATGTTAATTTATACTAGAAACATGATAACGTTGCTAAATCATACTGGAAACATGTTAATTTATACTATAAACATGATAACGTTGCTAAATCATACTCAAAACATGTTAATTTATACTATAAACATGATAACGTTGCTAAATCATACTCAAAACATGTTAATTTATACTATAAACATGATAACGTTGCTAAATCATACTCAAAACATGTTAATTTATACTATAAACATGATAACGTTGCTAAATCATACTCAAAACATGTTAATTTATACTAGAAACAAGTTAGCAACATGCCAATTTAGGTGCGAAAACAAGCTAATTTCTACTCAAAACATGTTGACATGCTAATTCATACTCAAAACATGCTAATTTATACTAAACATGTTGGCCACATGCTAATTCATGCTAGAAACATGCTAGAAGCATGTTTTTTTCTGCTGAAGTGATTAAAAAATACATACATTACAGAAAAAATACACTTTGGTTTTTAGATAAAGCTAATTATATTGTTAATTGCAATATAATTTATGCGGAAAAACATAAAAATTAGACAACTCTCCACATAACATTGACATTTTTATTAACATGCTAATTTAGACTAGAAACATTTTAGCAATATGCTAATTTATAATCAAAACATGTTAATTTATACTAGAAACATGTAAACAACTTGCTAATTCATACACAAAACATGCTAATTTATACTAGAAACATGTTAGCAATGTCTCTCTCCATCCATCAGTCCATCTATCTATCTATCTATCTATCTATCTGTCTGTCTGTCTGTCTATCCGTCTGTCTCTCTGTCTATCCGTCTGTCTCTCTGTCTATCTGTCTGTCTCATACTGTGACAGTATAAATCAGTCAGTGGGTATTAGCCATTGCAGCTCTGCATCTGCTGTGTTTTGTGAGCTGTAAGAGCTGTTGGAGAGCCAGAGGAGCAGATTGCGGAGTGTTTGAGGTGTGTGTGTGTGTGTGTGTGTGTGTGTGTGTTCTCCAGAGCTGCAGAGGTCAGTTTCAGACGAGCGCTGATAAAGAGTGAAGCTGTGATGGAGGCAGTGCTGACTGACCCTGGATCAGTTTCTGTGTGTGTGTGAGATGGAGACTGGAGCTCCACTCCGCCCACACTGATGACACACACACAGATATTTACAGCCATAACTTTTATTCTCTCAAATGTGTTTGTGTGTGTGTGATTGAGAATGTGGGAGTTTGTGTGTGTGTGTGATTGGGAATGTGGGAGTTTGTGTGTGTGCGTTTGTGTATGAAAATGTGGGAGTTTGGGTGTGTGTGTAAGTTTCTGTGATTGGGAATGTGGGAAGTTGTGTGTGTGATTGGAAATGTGGGAGGTTGTGTGTTTGCATGTTGTGCGTGTGTGTGTGTGTGTGTGTGTGTGTGTGATTGAAGTGTCCGTAATTGGGAATGTGGGAGTTTGTGTGTTTGCATGTATGCGTGTATATATGTATGCGTGTTTGCAATTGGTAATGTGGGGGTTTGTGTGTGTGTGTGTTTGTGTGTGTGTGTGTTTGTGTGTGTGCACATGTATGCGTGTGTGTGTGAAGTGTCTGTAATTGGGAATGTGAGGGTTTGTGTGTGTGTGCGCGCGCATGTGTGTGCATGTATGCGTGTGTGTGAAGTGTCTGTAATTGAAAATGTGGGGGTTTGTGTGTGTGTGTGTGTGTGTGTGTGTGCGTGTTTGTGTGTGCATGTTTGTGTGTGTGTGTTAAGTGTCTGTTTTTGGGAATGTGGGGGATTGTGTGTGTGCATGTATGCGCGTATGTGTATGCGTGTATGTGTGTTTGCATGTATGCATGTGCGTGTGTGCATGTATGCATGTGCATGTATGCGTGTGTGTGTGTATGGATGCGTGTGAGTGTGTGTGTGCGTGTGCGTGTGTGTGTATGTGTGTGTTTTCTGAGTGGTTGTCTCTGGATTGATGCACAGTTGCTTGTTTGTTTAAGTAGTTTGTAGTGATTGACAGTATGCAGTTGCTAGCTAGTTGCTATGGTAATCTGAGATGGTGTTAGTGAACTGATATTCAATTGCTATGGGTTGCTATGGTGATCCTAGTGGTTGTTAGCGGGTTGATATAGTGGTTGCTAAGATATTCTGAAGGTTTGATAAATTGTTGCTATCTGGTTGCTAAGGGGTTCTGAGTTGTTGTTAATACATTTATATAGAGTTGATGGGTGGTTGCTATGGTGACCTGAGTGATTGTTAGTAAGTTGATATACGGTTGCTAAGATATTCTGAGTGTTAGTTAAATTGTTGGTTGCTAAGCGGTGCTGAGTGGTTGTTCAAACATTGATATAGAGTTGATGTGTGGTTGCTATGGTGATCTGAGTGATTGTTAGTGGGTTGATTTAAAGTTGTTTGCTGGTTGCTATGATGGTCTGAGTAATTGCTAGAGAGTTAATATACTGTTGCTAGTTGGTTGCTAAGATATTCTGAAGGTTAGTTCAGTTGTTGCTATCTGGTTGCTAAGGGGTTGTGAATTGTTGTTAATACATTGATATACAGTTGGTAGGTGGTTGCTTTGGTGATCTGAGTGATTGTTAGTGGGTTGATATACAGTTGCTAAGATGTTCTGAGTGTTAGTTAAATTGTTGCTATCTGGTTACTAAGGGGTGGTGAGTGGTTGTTAATTCATTGATATAGAGTTGATGTGTGGTTGCTATGGTGATGTGAGTGATTGTAAGTGGGTTGATTTAAAGTTGTTTGCTGGTTGCTATGATGGTCTGAGTAGTTGCTAGTAGGTTGATATACTGTTGCTAGGTGGTTGCTAAGATATTCTGAAGGTTAGTTCAGTTATTGCTATCTGGTTGCTAAGGGATTGTGAATTGTTGTTAAAACATTGATATACAGTTGAAAGTGGGTTGCTATGGTGGTGTGAGTGGTTGCTAGTGGGTTGAAATACTTGTTGCTAAGATGTTTTGAGAGTTAATTAAACTGGTTGCTAAGGGGTTGTAAGTGGTTAATAGATTGATATACAGTTGGTAGGTGGTTGCTATGGTGATCTGAGTGCTTGTTAGCTGGTTGATTTATAGTTGTTCAGTGGTTGCTATGGTGGTCTGAGTGGTTGCTAGTGGGTTGATATAGTGGTTGCTAAGATATTCTGAAGGTTAGATAAGTTGTTACTATCTGGTTGCTAAGGGGTTCAGAGTTGTTTTAATCCATTTATATACAGTTGATGGGTGGTTGCTATGGTGATCTGAGTGGTTGTTAAGGTGTTGTTGGTTGGTTGCTAGGGTGTTGATGTGATATGGAAGAGTTTAGCTCTGCTGATCAGAGGTGTGTGTAGATCAGTGACCATAGCTGTGATCAATAAGCAGTGATGACTGATGCGGCGGGTTATTGTGGTGGTTTGGTTGTGCGGTGCGGCCGGTGACAGCAGCAGTGTTCGTCAGTAAGGGCTTCTCATGAGTTTAATATATCTGATATTCAGATCTGAGTCAGTACATCTGCTCAATCTGTCCAGCTCCCATCATGCTTTGAGCTCTGTTTATGACCTCATTTGGCTCACAGACATTTTACTTGACTTCGACAGAACACACACACACACACACACACACACACACACACACACAAACACACACACACACACACACATTCAGTCACTCACTCACTAACACACACACACACACTTACTAACACACACACAAACACAAAGATGCGCACACACACTCACAAACACACTCTCTCTCTCACACCCGCGCACACACACACACACACACACACACACACACACACACACACACACACACACACACACACACAACACACATATACAAACTCATTCACTACTGACTCACTCACACACACTCACAAAAACACACACACTCACTAACACACACACACACTCACTCACTAACACACACACAAACACAAAGATGCGCACACACACTCACAAACATACTCACTCGCTCTCTCTCACGTACACACACACACACACACACACACACACACACATACACACAAGCTCATTCACTACAGACTCACTCACACATAAACATACTCACTCACTCAAACACACACGCACACACACACACACACACTTTCTCTCTCACTTGCACACAGACAGACATGCACTCACACATTTTCTCTCTCATGCGCACACGCACTTATTGACTCTCACACACGCACACACTCACAAACACACTCATTCACTAACTTACTCACACACAAACACAAATGCAAACACATACACAGACACACTCTCTCTCTCTCTCACACACACACACACACACTTTACAATATCTCATATGGTTATATTTCTGTTTAAGTGAATGGTGATTCTGTTAACGTGTGTTTGACGTGTGTGTGTGTGTGTTTGTGTGTGTGTGTGTGCGTGTGTGTGTGTGTGTGTGTGTGATGATGAATGATATGAGTGTGTTTTCCTCACTGTCTTTCACAGATCGAAGGACAAACGGTGAAGTAAACATGCAGCTGTTTACACTGAAGCAGACCTTCAGCTCCTCAAGGCCGTCTCACACACACACAGACACACACAAACACTCACACACACACACACACACACACACGCACACACACACACACACACAGACACACACACGCACACACACACACACACACACAGACACACACACACACACACACACACACACACACACACACACACACACACACACACACACACTCATGGCCAGCTCTGCTTACACTTGGCTTGGCTTTTTCCATCTATGTTTGGTCAGTTTATAACAGAATAAAGGAGTGAAGCGCGAGTGTTTGTGTTTCTGACGTCATACAGAGATCTGATCACACACTGTGAAATGTTCAGGGTCATCAGGGGTCTCCACAGCGCAATGATCCACCAACTATTCCAGCATATGTTTTACACAGCAAATGCCCTTCCAGCTGCAACCCAGTACTGGGAAACACCCATACACACTCATTCACACTCATACACTACAGCCAGTTTAGTTCATCAGTTCCCCTATAGCGCATGTGTTTGGACTGTGGGGGAAACCGGAGCACCCGGAGGAAACCCACACCAACACGGGGAGAACATGCAAACTCCACACAGAAACACAAACTGACCCAGCCGGGACTCAAACCAGAGACCTTCTTGCTGTGAGCTAGAAACTAACATCTAAAATCCCTCATTCTGATTTCCTGGTGACTGTAATAAGTGCTTCAGACAGGATGTGGAAGCTGCAGCCGGTAACAGAGCCCCTGTGCTCGTCCAGTTTATTTATTTTTCCACAATCAGGGTTTGTCTGACCTCCATCCCAAACCAAGGCTGATGATGATGATGATGATGAAGATCCTCCCACAGAGAGCCTCTATAAGAGTGTGTGCTGCTTCACGCAGCGCAGTGAGCCTCCAGCATGTGTTCAGTGAGTGTGTGTGTGTGTTCCACTGCTCTTCTCCTCCTCCTCCTGCTGTTAATCCGGCGCCTGCTGGAGGGTGTGTGTTCCTCCAGTGTGTCGTTCCCGTGTCTGCCGCGTCTGCCCCTGTTGGGGAGTTTACTGCATCTGCGCTCGGACCTCCCGCCACACCTGCTCTTCACACAGGTACATTTAACAAACTCAAAGTGAGGCCGTCGATCAAAAATTATTTGAACTGAAATATTTCACAAATCAGAGAAAAATTAAAGGAAATCAAAACATTATTTTGTATTTTAAATATAATATTTTTAAAAATAGAAATGTTGTCCCATTTCTCCTGCAAACAAGTCTTAAGGTGGTCAGCAGTACAGGGTCTTCATTGGTACATTTTGCGCTTCGAAATGCACCACACATTCTCTATTAGAGACAGGTCGGGACTGCAGGCAGGCCAGTCCAGTCCCTGTCTCCTCTTCCTCCGCAGCAGGACTCAGTAATGTGTGCAGAATGTGGTTCTGCATTGTCTTGTTGAACTCTGAATGGGCGTCCCTGGAGAAGAAGGCAGCATATTGAGCTCCAGAATCTCTCGGTACCATTAATGGAGCATCACAGAAGTGCGAGTTACCTTTGCTAAGGGCACTGACACAACCCCACACCATGACAGACCCTGTGTTTAGGACTTGCTGCTGGTAACAGTCTGGATGATCCTTTTCTTCTTTGGTCCGGAGCACACGGCGTCCAGAAAAAATACCTGAAATACTGCCTCATCTGACCACAGCACACAGTTCCACTGTGATCATTTTGAGAATAGATATTTAGCGTATCGCAGATGGTTTGGAAAAGACGCTTTTAGCAAGTGTCGCAGTCAGGACACGCTGTAAGACCAACACTAGATCCAGGAGGAGCTTCAGTGGTTATTCATGTATTGGGGCTCTCTGGATCAGGGATTTTTTAAGTATGCAAAACAACCCAATCATTCCACTTTGGAAAGTAGCGTAACTGTTTTACAATGTTTTCCTATTTTAACAGTTCAGAAAACGACATAACTGAAGCAATAACATCTAATCATCAGGTATTGACAGTACTGTATGGTGAGAATAACTGCAGGATTTATTCCCAAAGATCAAACCACTAATACAGAAAAGACCATCATAATTTAATTTGATCATTCATTTTCTTTTGGCTTAGTCTCTTATTTATCAGGAGTCGCCACAGTGGAATGAACCGCCAACTATTCCAGCATATGTTTTACACAGCGGATGCCATTCCAACTGCCAACACGGGAGAACATGCAAACTCCACACTGAAACGCAAACTGGCCCAGCTGGGATTTGAACCAGCGACCTTCTTGCTGTGAGGCTGCAGTGCTAACCACTGAGCCACCATGTAGAGGTCTGCATTCGGGAATACATTTCTGAATAAAATGCAGTTGCATTCGGTAACTCTGGTGTAATTTGAACGGGAGCGAGTGGTCTAGAAATATAGCACTCTAGAGAGAGAGAGAGCGAGAGCGAGCGTGTGTGTCGCCTGTTATCGGCTGTCTGGACTCTGGAGCATCCACCTTGGTGTTTTTGGGAGGCATATTTTATCGCTATACATTTTAAATTGTTCCTTGACCCAATATGTATCTGCGATGTGTACAGAAATAATGCTGATATGAGATATGACACACAATCAGTAGTTGTCAGATATATTGAGTGGTTATGTTTGTAAATCTGACTTTAAAAGAGTCAGTTGCTCCCCAGCCACAAACCTCACCGCAGGTCATGCGGCACTCATGTCTCATCACACAGGGGCAAACAAAACTGACATTTAGCCTACAGTCCTCGCACAACCTACACGTTTATCTGTTATCTCTCTCTCTCTCTTTGTGTAGTGCCCAATATTAATGTGAGATTTTGGAAACCAGATCTAAATTTAGCAGGAACAGTCGGGTCGGGTTGGGTAGAAAACAAGCAGGTCGGGCAGTGGGTAAACAAAGGCTGAATATACGTGTCGTGTACGGAATAAAACCTGGCGGGAGCGGGAGTAAAAATCCAGTCCAGCGCAGATCTCTACCACCGTGTCACCATCATAATTTCAACAATATGTAAATAATAAAATTCATGAAAGAAATATGATTAAAAAAAACTGTAAAAAAAAAAAAAGAGTTCTCCAGGTCAGACTGAGGCTAAAAACATTTTCACTAACAGAAATCAGATTTAGATTTCACAATAAATGAAAAAACTAAAACTAAATGGACAATCACTGAAAAATGAACTGAAATTAAATTATCATTAGCAAATAATAGAATTGTTTTCTGAATTAATAACCCCTTTTTTTTTAGTGATCTGTGACCTGAGTGTGGCTGTTCACAGAATCACCAGTAGATGGTGCCAAACCCATCAGTCGAGCAGGATTATTATCCGCAATAGCATCTTCTCTATATAAACATTGTGTTTATTTCTTCAGTTGCCAAAATCATGTAAACAAGGGAAAAAATGAAGAAGTGAGTCTAAAATCTTTGCGTTTTATTTACTTTTATTTGTTTTGCCTTGTTAGTTAATTCTGTGTGGTTTTGTGTTCGGCATTTGTTCAAACTATTATTTTATTACTAATAGTTTTGCTTAAGAAACTGTTAAACACTAAACTGCTGGTCAACACTGGACATGTTAAATCTGTCAAAACTAAAATTACTGAAACTGAAACTATAGGGGGCGGCAGGGTGGTGTCGCACTGTGGCCTCACAGCAAAAACGTTGCTGGTTCGAGTCCTGGCTGGGTCAGTTGGCGTTTCTGTGTGGAGTTTGCATGTTCTCCCTGTGTTGGTGTGGGTTTCCTCTAGGTGCTCTGAGTCCAAACACATGCACTATAGGGGAATTGATGAACTGAATTGGCCGTAGTGTATGAGTGTGTGTGTGAATGAGTGTGTATGGGTGTTTTCCACTATTAGGTTGTGGCTTGAAGGGCATCCACTGTGTAAAACATATGCTGGAATAGTTGGCAGTTCATTCCGCTGTGGCGACCCCTGATGAATAAAGGGAGTAATCTGAAGGAATATTAATGAGAACTGAAATTAAATATATAAAAACTAGCTAGAAATGTGTTTACAAAGTTAAAACTAGACTAAGAGATTAATGAAACGAGCTAAACGAAACTAAGATGAGCAGAACATGTAACGATAGTATTGAATTTTTCTTAATGTATAACTCTAATGGTGTTTCCTCTGGGTGCAGCTGTCGTCTCAGTACGGGCCGCTGTTCGGGCTGTACGCCGGGCCGCACCTCACGCTGGTGGTCAGTGAGATCAGTCTGGTCAGAGAAGTGCTGCTGCAGCGGGGCAGAGAGTTCGCCGGACGACCCAAGATGGTGAGCCCACTCACACACTCACACCTGTGTCGTGACCACTGACATCTGAAGGCTGTAAAATCTGACATTTATAAATATATCTATAACATGATGTAAGATTGATGAATGAAGGGTCTAAGCTGAATGAATGAATGAGTTTCTTACCCGTGTTGAACAACAGTAATGAACATATACTAAAGGAAACAGGCGTTGAGGCAATATTCACATATTGTGTGATTTGTGCATGTGAAATGGAGCAGGCAAATGGGAAGCGATGTGGTTGCACTTGCTATTTCCAGGCGCACCTATACAGCGCAGCGAGATGTATACGTCTCAACTATTCAGAATGCTGCAAAGTTTGACACCACTGGATTATACGTTTCAGTAATAAAGGAACACTAAATAAATCACCTCCATAAATCAAACTTGTATCAGAGCTACAGCAAGGGTTGTATCTGTCTCTCTCTCTCTCTCTCTCTCTCTCTCTCTTTCTTTCTCTGTCTGTCTGGTGTGTGTGCAGGTGACCACTGACCTGTTGACTCAGGGTGGGAAGGACATTGCGTTTGCTGACTACAGTCCACTGTGGAAGAACCACCGGCGTCTGGTTCACTCCTCATTCACACTGTTCGGCGAGGGCTCCAATAAACTGCAGACCATTGGTAAACGGAACACTCGCAAGATTTGATTTAGATTGATTTAACTTGATTGTGTGCACATTTACAACATATTGTGTTGCTTAATGTGAAAAATGGAACTTTGCAACATTTCTAGAACTTTATTTACATGTTAGAACTTTGCAACATTTGCAACAACTCTAAAACCTTGAAACAATTTAGTACTTTGTAACATTTCTAGATCTTTGTAACATTTCTAGATCTTTGTAACCTTTCCGGAACTTTGAAATTTTTCCAGAACTTTGAAATTTTTAAGAACTTTTTAACATTTCTAGAACTTTTTAACATTTCTAGAACTTTGAAATTGTAAGAACTTTTTAAGAACTTTGTAACATTCCCAGAACTTTGTAACATTTCTAGAACTTTGAAATATTTAAGAACTTTGTAACATTTCTAGAACTTTGAAATATTTAAGAACTTTGTAACATTTCTAGAACTTTGAAATATTTAAGAACTTTGTAACATTTTTAGATCTTTGTAACATTTCCAGAACTTTGAAATATTTAAGAACTTTGTAACATTCCCAGAACTTTGTAACATTTCTAGAACTTTTTTAACATTTTTAGAACTTTTTAACATTTCTTGATCTTTGTAGCATTTCTAGAACTTTGTAACATTTCCAGAACTTTTTTAACATTCCCAGATCTTTGTAACATTTCTAGAACCTTTTAACATTTCTAGAACTGTAAAATATTTAAGAACTTTGTAACATTTCCAGAACTTTTTTAACATTTCTAGATCTTTGTAAAATTTCCAGAACTTTGTAACATTCCCAGATTGTTGTAACATTTCCAGATCTTTGTAACATTTCTAGAACTTTGTAACCTTTCCGGAACTTTGAAATTTTTCCAGAACTTTGAACTTTTTAAGAACTTTTTAACATTTCTAGAACTTTTTAACATTTCTAGAACTTTGAAATTTGTAAAAACTTTTTAAGAACTTTGTAACATTTCTAGAACTTTGAAATATTTAAGAACTTTGTAACATTTTTAGATCTTTGTAACATTTCCAGAACTTTGAAATATTTAAGAACTTTGTAACATTCCCAGAACTTTGTAACATTTCTAGAACTTTTTTAACATTTCTAGATCTTTGTAAAATTTCCAGAACTTTGTAACATTCCCAGATCGTTGTAACATTTCCAGATCTTTGTAACATTTCTAGAACTTTTAAACATTTCTAGAACTTTGAAATTTTTCCAGAACTGTGAAATATTTAAGAAATTTTTAACATATTTAGATCTTTGTAACATTTCCAGAATTTTGTAACATTTTTAAATCTTTGTAAAATTTATAAAACTGTGAAATATTTAAGAACTTTTTAACATTTCTAGAACTTTTTTTAACATTTCTAGATCTTTGTAAAATTTCCAGAACTTTGTAACATTCCCAGATCTTTGTAACATTTCTAGATATTTTTAATATTTCCAGATCTTTGTAACATTTCTAGATATTTTTTAACATTTCTAGATCCTTGTAGCATTTCTAGAACTTTGTAATATTCCCAGATCTTTGTAACATTTCTAGATATTTTTAACATTTCTAGATCCTTGTAGCATTTCTAGATCTTTGTAACATTTCCAGAACTTTGTAACATTTCTAGAACTTTGTAACATTTCCAGAACTTTGTAACATTTCTAGATCCTTGTAACATTTCCAGAACTTTGTAACATTTCCAGAACTTTGTAACATTTCTAGATCCTTGTAACATTTCCAGAACTTTGTAACATTTCCAGATCCTTGTAGCATTTCTAGAACTTTGTAACATTTCTAGAACCTTGTAACATTTCCAGAACTTTTTTTAACATTTTCAGATCTTTGTAACATTTCTGGATCTTAAGTAGAGCTTAGCAAAATTTTAAAAATTTGTAATAATTTTAGGACAGTGAAGCCTTTTTAGAACTCACTTACGCTTACAAACACACACATACACTAAGACACATACACACACACCCACCCACACACACCGACTCACACACACACACACACTCACTGTTATGCTGTGTGTTCAGTGCAGGAGGCAGCTGACAGTCTGTGTGAGGAGCTCCAGGTCTGCAGGGGTCAGAGTTCAGATCTGAGTATGGTGTTGATGCGCGCCGTCACTAACGTGATCTGCAGACTGGTGTTCAGCTCCTCCTATCAGCCCAGCGACCCCGAGCTGCAGACCGTCATTCAGTACAACGATGGCATCGTGCAGACCATCGCCAGAGGGGGACTCGTGGACATCTTCCCCTGGTTAAGAGTCTGTAGCTCCGCTCAGTTCACCGCTGCTCATTATCAGCTGATTGGTTTCAGAAAATATACTTGAATATCATCACAGTTATACACAGCCATGGACAAAATTGTTGGCATCTTTAATTTTTGTCTAGGCCAGTTTCAGTACTTTGCCTTTTTTAATGCTTCTGTTGAACCACAGCTTGAAAGCAATTGTTTATTAATCAATCTTTTCAGCTTCATTATGTCAGTGACCGCTGTAGATTCTCTTTCTTCAATGGAAGGGTGCCAACAGTTTTGTCCAAGTCTGTATATACACTTTATTAGGTACACCTCACTAGTACCAGGTTGGACCTCTTTTGCCTTCAGAACTGCTTTAATCCTTGGTGTCAGATTCAACAAGCTACTGGAAATATTCCTCAGAGATTTTGCTCCATATTGACATGATAGCATCACACAGTTGCTGCAGATTTGTCGGCTGCACATCCATGATGCCAATCTCCCGTTCCACCACATCCCAAAGGTGCTCTATTGGATTGAGCTCTGGTGACTGTGGAGGCCATTTGAGTACAGTGAACTCATTGTCATGTTCAAGAAACCAGTCTGAGATGATTGGAGCTTTATGACATGGTGTGTTATCCTGCTGGAAGTAGCCATCAGAAGATGGAGACACTGTGCTCATAAAGGGATGGACATGGTCAGCAACAATACTCAGGTAGGCTGTGGCATTGACACCATGCTGAATTGGTACTGATGGACCCAAAGTAAATCTCCCCCACACCATTACACCACCACCACCAGCCTGAACCGCTGATACAAGGCAGGATGGATCCATGCTTTCATGTTGTTGAGGCCAAATTCTGAGCCGAGCATCCGAATGTGGCAGCAGAAATGGAGACTCATCAGACCAGGCAACGTTTCTCCAATCTTCTATTGTCCAGTTTTGGTGAGCCTGTGTGAATTGTAGCCTCAGTTTCCTGTTCTTAGCTGACAGGAGCGGCACCCGGTGTGGTCTTCTGCTGCTGTAGCCCATCCGCCTCAAGGTTGGACGTGTTGTGTGTTCAGAGATGCTCTTCTGCAGACCTCGGTTGTAACGAGTGCTTATTTGAGTTACTGTTGCCTTTCTATCAGCTGGAACCAGTCTGGCCATTCTCCTCTGACATCAACAAGGCATTTGCGCCCACAGAACTGCCGCTCACTGGATATTTCCTCTTTGTCGGACCATTCTCTGTAAACCCTAGAGATGGTTGTGCGTGAAAATCCCAGTAGATCAGCAGTTTCTGAAATACTCAGAGCAGCTCGTCTGGCACCAACAACCATGCCACGTTCAGCGTCTCTTAAATCCCCTTTCTTCCCTATTCTGATGCTCGCTTTGACCTGCAGCAGATCGTCTTGACCATGTCTACATGCCTAAATGCAGTGCGCTGCTGCCATGTGATTGGCTGATTAGACATTAGTGTTAATGAGCAGTTGGACAGGTGTACCTAATAAAGTGGCCGATGAGTGTGTGTGTGTGTGTGTGTGTGTGTATATCGAGTTCATGCTGTATATTTATACAATATTCTGACCTTTGATTTGATCAGATATTCCCCAACAAGGATCTGAAGAGGCTGAAGGAGTGTGTTTCCATCCGAGACCAACTACTGTACAAGAAACTGCTGGAGCACAAGGTGCGCACACACACACACACACACACACACACACACACACACACACACACACACACACACACACACACACACACATATATGTATATTACTTCATGACCTTTGACCTCACAGAAGAGCCTGACACCTGGAGAGCCGCGTGACCTGCTGGACGCTCTCCTGATTGGTCAGCAGAGAGAAGCAGGTGGTGCTGATGACATCACAGAGGATCACGTGCTGATGACGGCGGCCGAGACGTTCGGAGCCGGAGTGGAGACGACATCCACTACACTACTGTGGACCATAGCGTTCCTGCTGCACCACCCACAGGTATACACACACACACACGTACAAACACACTCACTGCCACACACACATTAAACCCAAACATCAAAAATACACTTTTTACGCACACAAACACACACATTATAATTAGAAAGTGTGTGTGAGTGAGTGGGGTATGTGTGTTTTGAGAGTGTGTGTTTGTGTGTGTGTGTGTGTGTGTGTGTGTGTGTGTGTGTGTGTGAGTATATGATTAAAATGCATTTAATGTGTGTGTGTGTGTGTGTGTGTGTGTGTGAGTATACAGTATGATTAAAATGTGTGTGTGAGTGTGCATGTATATGATTAAAATGTTTTTAGTGTGCGTGTGTGTGTGTATATGATTAAAGTGTGTGTGTGTGTGTGTGTGTGTGTGTGCATGTATATGATTAAAATGTGTGTGTGTGTGTGTGTGTGTGTGTGTGTGCGTGCGTGCGTGCATGTCTATGATTGAAATGTATTTAATGTGTGCGTGAGTGCGTGTGTGCAGAAATGGTTAAAATTTGTGCGTGTAAATGTGTGTGAGAGTGTGTGTGTGTGCATGTATATGATTAAAATGTTTGTGTGTGTGTGTGTGTCTGTGTGTATGATTAAAATGTGTGTGTGCATGTATATGATTAAAATGTGTGTGTGTGTGTGTACGTGTGTATGCGCATGCGTGCATGCATATTATGTGTATGTCTGTAATGTGTATTTGATGTCTGTGTGTGTGAGCATGTGTATGATATATATTTAACATGTGTGTATTGTGTGTGTGTGTGTGTGTGTGTGCAGCTGCAGGAGCGTGTTCAGGCTGAGCTGGATGAGTGTGTCGGTGTGGATCGTCCTCCGTGTCTCTCTGATCGTCCTCATCTGCCGCTGCTGGACGCTGTGCTCTGTGAGGTGATGCGCATCCGTCCCGTCAGCCCAATCCTCATCCCGCACGTCGCTATGCAGGACACCAGGTAACCATGGCGATACCCAGTCAAACCCACCGGTTGCCATGGCAATTGGGAGAAAGCATAATTAGAATATGAGATGCACAGTTGTGTGGGCTGTCGGTACCGTTCACTGGAGATGTCGACACTACAGCCACTGCACATGAAGAAGTACTATAGTAATTTAGAGGAAATGCTGTAGTGTTTTTGAGCTATACTATAGTAAAGAACTTCAATCAATATGGTGATTCTATAGTTGCTATAGTAACACAATAACTACAGAAATTAATCCGTTGTAGTGAATCTACAGTTGCTATGGTAACACAACAACTGTAGTAATTGATCTGTTGTGGTAATTCTACAGTTGCTATGGTAGCACAACAACTATAGTAACTGATCTGTTGTGGTGATTCTATAGTTGCTATGGTAACACAACAACTGTCGTAATTGATCTGTTGTGGTAATTCTACAGTTGCTATGGTAGCACAACAACTATAGTAACTGATCTGTTGTGGTGATTCTATAGTTGCCATGGTAACACAATAAGTGTACTAATTGACCTGTTGTGGTGATTCTATAGTTACTATGGTAACAACACCTGTCATAATTGATCTGTTGTGAGGATTCAACAATTGCCATGGTAACACAACAAGTGTATTAATTCATCTGTTGTGATGATTCTATTGTTGCATTGGTAACACAACAACTATATTAATTCGGTGGTAGTGGTGATTTTATAGTTGCTATGGTATCACAACAAGTGTAGTAATTGATCTGTTGTGGTGATTCTACAGTTGCCATGGTAACACAACAACTATAGTAATTCGGTGGTGGTGGTGATTTTATAGTTGCTATGGTAACACAACAAGTGTAGTAATTGATCTGTTGTGGTGATTCTACAGTTGCCATGGTAACACAACAACTATAGTAATTCATTGGTGGTGGTGATTCTATAGTTGCTATGGTAACACAATAACTGTAATAATTGATATGGTGTACTGATTCTACAGTTTCTATGGTTAGACAACAACTGTGGTGATTAATCTGTTGTGGTGATTCTACAGTTGCTATGATACTGTGTCTATATCTGCTATAGTGTTATAAAGTTCTCATTGATTTCATTATAACCGTCCTAACTTCATCTTACCATTTGTCAATAAAAATTATATTATTATTATATAACTAAAATATATTATTATTATGTATTATTAAGTATTATATTATGATTATAGTAATACTATGATTATTATAAATATCAACCAACTTGCGTATCTCTGCTTAGTTTTAGTGTGTGAATAAAACAGCTGTTTTTCCCTTATTCTATCATACTATATGCCTTAAAAGGCATTAATGTCACACATGCAAATTCTTGTCTAGTTTTTGAAAAATAACAATTTCATAATTAAGTTAAAAACAAATATAACTTTTAATGAATGTGTTCATTATTACAATAAACAAGCAAAACTCAAGAATTTAAGATATTTGTAGTTCCACAAGTGCATTTTAGGTTTTAAGGTAAATGTTTGATAGTTTTGCTGGCGTTACATGACTCTGATTCCCTCTGATTGATTGTGCAGTTTGGGGGGGCACAGTGTTCCTAAAGGGACGCGTGTTTTGGTGAACATGTGGGCGATTCATCACGACCCCAAACACTGGGACGAGCCTGAGCAGTTCAAACCTGGTAAGAAAACACTGCGCTCTTCATTTACTATAGTAAACAGAAAACTCTCTCATGCAGCCCATGGAGAGAAAATAAATAATGTCACAAACTCAGATGTGTTTACTGACTTTTTAAACTTTTAGCTGAAGATGATGAGCAGACTTTGATTAAGGATTACAAAGACTAACATATGAAGATGTGTTCACCTTAAGACATCATAATATTGTCTGAACTCTATATGGGAGATGTTTAGCTAATGTTTGGAGTCAGCGTTTGTAATGTTCAGCTTCAGATGATTGTGTGTGTGTGTGCGTGTGTGTGTGTGTGTGTGTGTGTGTGTGTGTTTCCACAGAGCGCTTCCTGGAGCCATCAGGAAAGAAGAAGACTCCGTCCAGCTTCCTACCGTTTGGTGCAGGTCCGCGGGTGTGTGTTGGAGAATCTCTGGCCAGAATGGAGCTCTTTCTGTTTGTTTCTCGCCTCCTGCAGCGCTTCAGCTTCAGCTGTCCATCAGAGGCGTCGTTGCCGGATCTGCAGGGCCGCTTCGGGGTGGTGTTACAGCCTGAGCGCTACACAGTCACCGTCACACCCAGACACTGACACACACACAGGGTTGCCAGATCACAGATTATTTTCAGGCCCAATGACAATCCGCCAAAAAGGAATGAAAAGCACCCACTTTTTCCCTTATCCAATCAGAGTCAGTGGGGTATATGCAGGGGGACTTTTAATTTTGACTAAGCCGGCCGGTCACTAGAAGTTTATCGGTAGCTGAAAAACATGTGTATGCTGTTAGCCATTGATGGATATATATAAACAGAGTAAACTTGTATGTATATGTGTATAGATACAGGGACAATGAAACTGAAACACTGGCCAAGTTAGTGTTGGAGGTTTGATGGCTAAATTTGACCAGTTGGTGTCCAGAGTAAGCTGTCTGAAAGGGACGTCCGACTGATAACCCTGATTTATCCAGAACACATCAGACCACAGCTGCAGGGTTAAACATGCTCCTCGACTCTCCTGTCTCCAGCAGAACTCCTGGTCTGGAGCTCCACAGGGTCAATATACATGGAGCTAAACCTCTGTTCACTCGTGGCAATGCCAAACGTTGGTTTCAGTGGTGTCAGCAGAGAAAATATTGAGCTGTGGACAATGTGAAGCAAGTATAGTTCTGTGATGAGTCCACCTTCACTGTCTTTCCCACATGCGGGAGAGTTACGGTGTGGAGAGGCCCCAAAGAGGCGTCCCACCCAGACTGCTGATTCCCAGAGTGTGTGGGGGATCAGTGATGGTTTGGGCTCAATATCATGGCATTCCCTAGGCCCAATACTGGTGCTAGATGGGTGCTGGGTCACTACCAAGGGTTACCCAACCATTCTGGAGGACCACTCTGTGACCCAATGGGTCAAACATTGTATCCTGAAGGTGGTGGTGTGAATCAGGATGTTAATGCAGCGATACACACAGCAGGACTGGTGAACATGACAGTAAAGTTGAACATCTACCATGGCCTGCATAGTACCCAGACTAAACATTATTGAGCACTTTGGGGTGTTTGAAGGAGCGAGTCAGGAGTGTCAGAAGTCTCAGAGTGTGCAAGAAGCACTGCATTACATTACATTGTCCCGCGCCGTGTCTTTAAATTATGAACATATTTTACTCCAGGTGTTTTAAATGGAGTTTCTCCGCTAGGCTGCAGATCCTGACGGGTGCATGTGTGTAAACGCCATTTCATCTCGTTTTATGCTTGATCAGCTAAACGAATACCAAAGTCTATTTAACTGACTATATTTTAATGACATTACAACATCGATGCTGTAAAAGGAACCAAATAAAATAAAATAAAAAAGTCAAATTAACCGTTCACCAGAAGATTATTGTTAGGAGACAAAACACTAGCGGTGCATATAGGCCGTGCTGAAGAAGAACAGCTCAACATCTCTCTGCAGGACTTGTGTCTGTCATTCTGAAGACCAACTCATGCTGTATTGAGGAGGAGCTACACTATACTGATCAACTACTGCACTCTAAAACCAGGCCTTCAGTTTCATTGTGCAACCCCTGGAGGTGTGCGTGTGCATGTGTGTGCGTATATATATATATATATATATATATATATATATATATATATATATATATATATATATATATATATATATAACACAGTTGAAGTCAGCATTATTAACCCCCCAGTTTATTTTTTTCCCAATTTCTGTTTAACAGAGAGCAGATTTCAGCACATCTCTAATCATAATAGTGTTAATAACTCATCTCTAATAACTGATGTATTTTCTCTTTGTCATGATGACAGTAAATAATATTAGACTAGATATTCTTCAAGACACTAGTATTCAGCTTAAAGTGACATCTAAAGGCTTCACTAGGGTAATTAGGGTAAAGTTAGGGTAATTAGGCAAGTCATTGTATAACAGTGGTTTATTCTGGAGACAATCCAACACTAATATTGCTGAAGGGGGCTTATAATATTGACCTTAAAATGAGTTTAAAACTATTAAAAACTGCTTTTATTCTAGCTGAAATAAAACAAATAAGACTTTCTCCAGAAGAAATAATATTATCAGACATACTGTGAACATTTCCTGAATCTGTTCAACATCATCTGGGGAATATAAAAAAAAGAATCAAAAAATTCAAAGGGGGGCTAATAATTCCGACCTCAACTGTGTGTGTGTGTGTATATATATACACAGTATATAGAGGGAGAGAGAGGCTTAGGTCAGTGTTTTGTTTGTTGTTTTTGTATCAATAAAACATTGATAAACTATTTCAGCTCAATCCGTCCTGATTCATCAGTTCTCTGAAAACAGGGTGTGAATTATGGGGTATTGGGGGGTCTGACCCCCCTAATTAACCCCTGATCTCCCCTGAAAGACACCAAAACAACATGTGTGGAGGGGTCAACTCTTTAAACAGTGTAAAATAGCTCACATTGATCTGTATATTAATGGTGTATAATGGCTGTAATGGTTTATACCATTGTGAATGCATGATCGTGCCCAGCAGCCTCATTCAAGAGTTGACACTGAGCTGATGATTGATTATAAAGCGTGTTTGGCATGAGAGAGCCCTGAGCTCATAAGATCCTCGAGCCCGGGGCTCCCTCCTGTTTGCAGGGCGAGAGGGGAGTTTGAGCTCAGGTAGATCTGGAGAACTCCCCTGCTGTAGATGCTAATGAACAGATAGTGATCGCTCTTAAGAGATAACTATTACTAGGAGCACGTCTATGGTGCTGATTTGGATCAGTCAATTAACTTAAGCTGCATGTTTTTGGATGGTCGGAGGAAACTGGGGAACCCGAGAGAAACCCACGTGAGCATGAGGAGAACGTGTAAACTCCGCACAGAAACGTCAGCTGGCTTGGTAAGGACTAGAACCAGTGGCGTTCTTGCTGTGAGGCAACAGTGCTAACCACTGGGCCACCGTGCCACCCATCTAGGAAAGGAGGAGGAGGAGTAGGGGTGGAAGGGGGGAGTCTTCAAAATGAAGATGGCTGTGATATGGACCTGAGGGTGTTTATAGTGGCTTAGGAATCGTCTGATTGGTCAATCATAAATTGAATAATGCGAGAGCAGCCACAAGCAATCATAAACACGTGATCCTCTCCAAATTAGCTCATAAATAAACTTCACTTGTGCAGGAATAGACTCAGTTTTTAATCGTCATATAGCTTAAACTCAGCTTAAACTAAAAAGTGCTTAAATTTGACCCATCAGAGGTTACCGTATAGGTCAGAATCAGCCCATTATCCCTCAAAACAGAAAACTTAAATATGTTTGATAACCAATGCAATTAAATATATGAGTTTAGTTTACTGAGTCACGCATATTTATTACACAAACAGCGGCGCCCCCTATAGTCACTGTATAATTCACACCCTGTCTGAACAGAGACTCATAAAACACTGTTTACTATCACACACGCACACACACACACACACACACACACACACACACACACAGCTGTGTGCAGGCAGAGATTAGGAGACGGGCTCATTGTGTGGTTTGATTAAAGCGTTTAGTGTTTAAATGTTTGATTACATCAACATCACACACACACACACACACACACACACACACCAGAGCGGCTCGCCATGGAAATGCAACAGTGATGCTGGAAACAGCGTCAATATTCTAGAGATGGAGCACAGAATCCCCGGACAACATTAAACAGCAGCACAGCACACACTCCTGACAGCATGCTCACGAGAGAGAGAGATGTTTCACACACACACACACACACACACACACACACACACACACACACACACACGCAGCCTATAGAGTCTGCAGCTACTGGAGATCTGCTTGTGTAGATCTGTGTCCACATACACTGATATATTCACCACAGACACGACAGCAACACACACACACACACACACACACACACACACACACACACACGCTGCTGCTGCTCTGAGGGAAACCTTACGAGTGTGTGTGTGTGAGATCACAGTTTACTTCAGCTCAGCACATCTGCAGCCTCATTACACACACACACATACACACACACACACACACACACACACACACATAGTTTCTGCTTCGTCTGCTGATTGTGGAGTAAAGTGTGATCTGGACAGACCTCGTGAGATTTCCTCGTCTAAACAAAGTCCCACAGAAACGAGACATAGAGAAAGCAATGCTGATCAATAGATGAGGAATCGAGCGATGTCCTGAGGTGTGCTCATCAAACTCTTCTTCTGTGGTGGTGATGCAGCATCTGTTTTGGTCAAGCTGGTGAGAAACGCTCAATCTGTGGCGGTTTGTGTTGCTTTGAGCACGACTGTTGCTGTTTATTCTGAAGGAAACCAGTAAAAGAAGCAGCTGAAAGTAGGACAGAAGAGGTGATGGTTCGTTATGCTCGTCTCGTCCCGTCTCAACATCGTCTTTGTTTGCACGTCTTTGTCTTCAGCTCAAACTACCAATCGCTAAAAATGACACACACACAAGTATAGGCTGCAGACAGTACACAGCGGAAGAGGAAATTATTAGATCTGCTCCTGCGAAATTTAATTTTACTTTCAAATGTTCCATGAAAATATTCAATTTTAAATTCATATGTTACATTTAAATGTTCCGTTTAAATTTTAAATTCAAAAATTTAATTCAAATATTAAATTTAAATTCAAATGTCAAATTTTATTAAAATTTTTATCAAATTTTAAATTCAAGCTTAAATTTTAAATTCAAATGTTATATTAAAATTTTAATTTTAAATTCAAATAATTTTAAATCAAATGTTAAATTCAAATGTTACGTTTAAATTAGTTTTTAAATTCAAAATTTAAATTCAAATGTTCCATTAAAATTCAAATTTTAAGCTCAAATTGAAATGTTACAGTTAAATTCAAATGTTACATTAAAATTCTAATTCAATTTTTAAAATCAAATGTTAAATTCAAATTCAAATGTTACATTTAAATTTAAATTTTAATTCAAATTTTTTAATAAAATTCAAGTGTTATTCAAATGTTCCATTCAAATTCGAATTTTAATTTCAAATTAAAATGTTACATTTTAATTCATTTTTTTATTTAAATTTTAAATTCAAGCTTAAATTTTAAATAGAAATGTTTCAATAAAATTTAAATTTTAAATTTAAATAACTTTTTTAATCAAATCCAAATGTTACATTCAATTAAAATTTTTAAATTCAAATTTTAAACTCAAATGTTCCATTTAAATTCAAATTTTAAATTCTAATTTAAATGTTACATTAAAATTTAAATTCTAAATTCAAATGTTACATTTAAATTAATTTTTAAAATTCAAACTTTAAATTCAAATGTTCCATTTAAATGGAACCACTGTTGTCCTATTTAACCTAGTTAAGCCTTTGAATGTTACTTTAAGCTGAATGCTGGCATCTTGAAAAATATCTAGTCAAATATTATGTTATGTGAAATATTATATCATCATGGCAAAGCTAAAAGAAATCAGTTATTAAATCCATTATGTTAAAAAATGTGTTGAAAACATCAAAAATTGCTTGTGGAATATTTCAAAAGTAATTAAAACTTCACTGGAGGACTAATATATTTGCCTTCGACTGTTTATATATATTGAAATATCATTTAAAAAACTTCTAATTCACGTATATATTCTCTACAATTAACAAAAAATAATATTGTAAAACTAAAATAATTATATACGGATTTTTTTTCGTCTCCTCTTGCGATTATGGGCTAATATAGGTCTGATCTAAAGTGTCAGACAGAAAGACACCGATGTACACTACTGTCAGAAATCTGTAATAATTATGTTTTTTTAAAGTCTCTCCTGCATTATTTGATCACAAATATACTAAAATATGAAATTATAATACAATTTAAAGTTTTTGGTGTGAATATAACAAACAAGATTATTTATTTCTGTGATGTGAAGCTGAATTTACTGCAGTCTTCAGAGTCGCACAATCCTTCAGAAATCATGACAATATGAGGATTTGATGATTTATGATTATTATTTCAGAGTTGAAAAACAGTTGAGCAGCTTCATATTTTTCAGGAGAATGTGAAACATTTTATTTATTATGATCCATAAATTAAATTTTAAATAACCACAATTATAAAAATAGAGATCTTCTAAAACATTATCAATTATTTAATATATATTTCTTAATTTGTTGGCTAAAATAATTACAAATATGACAATGGAAAAGATAAGCTCTGTATTAAAGAGCCCCTATACAAATTAAAACAAATTAAATTTAATAATGTTCAACTTAATTTGTTTGTTTAAATTCAGCCCAAATAAATTGTTTACAACCACTTAACCTAAAAAATTGAGTAAATCCAAGGAATCATCTTTGAATAATTTTTTTCAGTGCATTATGGGTTTTTGAATAGTACCTTCCATACAGTGTGCAACACAGCTCTGAGCGAATGAAAACATCCAGCTGAGGGTTAAATCTGAAAGTGCAATGTGTTTAAAACTATTGATTCTGTAACGAAATAGTCGACTCAGAGTCATTTAAATGATTCGTCATTCGTCTGGATCATTTGCCTGTTTGTATAGATGCCAACACAAAACAATACCAAATATGAAGTGCTGGATCCGGTAAAACGTGAACGTGCCTTTCCCTTCAAACGCTGGCAAAGTGTGTTGGATTGACGAGTGTTCTGAATATTGCAATAATCTGCCCTGCAAAGGTGGACTCGCCGGCCGTTTGTTAAAGGAAGAATCAGAAAAGACTATTGATGTGTGGGACTTTGTCAGAGCTTGACAGGAACTTTAAAGTGAATAGTTCATTGATCAGTTTCTTCCTCCATTTCACAAGTGTAAGTAAGTGCGATTTAAAATGGCTGCCTCCTTGATTTCTCTAGCTTGCACATTATCCGCTGTCGCCACTGGCATGCATGGTTCGGGATCTGTAGAGCTGCGCATCGTTGGATTTGCTCTTCAGTATTTGGACTCTCAGTAGTGATTATTAAACCACACTGAACTGAGCTCAACTGAACTGAACTTAAACACTACAAACTGAACTACACTGTTCCTATTTACTGTGACCTTTTATGTGAAGCTGCTTTGACACAATCTACATTGTAAAAGCGCTATACAAATAAAGGGGAATTGAATATGTGGTTAATTGTGTTTTGTTACTTGTAACCGCTTGTACTGTCGCTGGTTACATTCTCATATCGCGTCTAAAGCCATGTTGAAACGCGACGCGTGCTGCTTTGTTTACGAATTTAAATGCTTTTGTGAGCTCGCGATCCTCTGCCGTTTGTCATTGCTATGGCCACCGTCAGGTCAAAAGTTTTAAAGTTCCAAGCTCAGCTTTTGCCGCTGTGTGGATTAATACTGAATGTGTGTGATGGTTAAGAGTAGAGCAATATGCTGGTGTTTAACTGCACTGCTTTAATGCACTCCTGCATTGGGCTCACACATACACTCTGCACCTTGACTACCTCAACAATGTTGATAAGCCATGGTGGACATTTCTCACTGTCTCACGCTGAACACAGTTAATTAATCATAACAGACTGGGTCATTGGTCCCGCTAAGGAGGGGTTTGGGAACAAATGACTCGCTGAACGTATTATATGGGAGTCTCTGGGATAATCAGGTAAAAATAACTGCAGATTATAAGACCATGAGATGCATGCAGATCAGCCTGTTGTTGGAGACCCCAAAACCAAAATATGACCATTTATAATGCGTAATAGGGGGTCTTTAAGAAATAAATCAATACATTTTTTGTTCCCAAAAATGTGATGGAGATGGAAATGTGTTGATTGGTGAATAAGTATATTGATGTATATTAATGATAATACTAATGCTGATTTACAGCAGATGGGGAAGAAGCGCGAGTGATTTACATGTTAAGTCAATGCAAAGATGGCACTTCAAATCGCGTCATTCTTGTGAATGAAGCGGCGCAAGTTGAGCGCTTTGCATGATTGATGCACGTATCGCTCGAATCACTCGAGTTGGAAAATCTGAACTTCAGTGGACATTCGCACCGCGTTAACCAATCAGAGCTTTCTCTTGTAGGGGCGTGATTATGACGTAGTGCCTGTTGTTGGTGTCCCAGGGAAAAATCCCCTTTGCCGACACCAGACATCAGTCGAAAGCACCGCTTTCCATCATCCAGGTACTGTTTCTGGAGGAGTTTTGAACTCATCAAAATGGATCTAGTGGAATTAGCCATGGCTTCAAATGAATCTACGCTGTTTTTCAGCCTTCATAATGCACATAAACACAGATATTAACTCAATAAAACCCAAGTTAGCAATTTAGCAACGAAGCTAGATTCACCTGGCAGACAGAAGCCCCGCCCATGACGTGAACCCCCGTGTGTTGTAAAATGAATTTGATGCGCGAGTAAACTCAAAATGTTCACGCGTCTATTCATGCGCAAATAGCATGATTTGTCTGTGCGTACCACGTCTGGTGTGAACACATCATTAGAAGTCATTTTTGTTGTTGTTTTATTTTGTTTTCTCAGTAATATTTCAGTAATAAAGTCCATATTTATGTGTAAGTTAGAATGCATTAAAATTATTAACATTTTTTCTTTTAAATGAACTAATCTGAAGCTTTTCAGCGCTGCTAATAATAATAATAATCATAATAAAAGTTTCTTGATCATCAAATTCCTCATATTATACTGATTTCAGAAGGATCATGTGACTCTGAAGACTGCAGTAGTGATGCTAGAAAAATCAGCTTTACATCACAGATATAAATGACACGTTACTATATATTCACATATAAAAATTACATTTTAAATTATAATAATATTTAGCATTTTAAGTGTATTTTTGATCAAACAAATGCATCCTTGATGAGCAGAGGAGACATACTTTCCAAATTTTAACCGCTAACATTGTGTATCTTCTAACCTCAGTCTGTACAGTTGCTCTCATTTTGCCGCCAAAACACAAGATCAACATGCTTTAATCGTCAGTCTCTGATCAGTCGGTTTCCATGGCGATGACGACAGCATCAGTGGGCGGAGTCACAGGAGAGGCAGGCCACGCCTCTTTCCCACCTGCATCCACCGGCAGCTGTCTGGCTCTAGCAGAACAATCCGGACTATCATGAAGAGCGTCCCCCGTCCCAATGGCGGACTCTGCAGGTAAATTTCCTTCTTCATCCTCCTCATCTTCATCTTCCTCACGTTCAACACGGCAACGGCAAACCTCAATACCAGAGTCTCCGGTCAGCCGTCGCTGCTGAAAGTGTGTTTGGTCCACATCTAGATCGCTAACAGCAGAATCACGGCGCTCCGGTTCAACACCAGGAGAAAACAGAGCGTTTCTGGGTGGAGACTGAGGGGGCGGAGCTACAGGCTCCTCCCTCTTCTGCTCGGGTTGAGCACCAATCGGATCAGAGATGGAAAAGAGATGCGAAGATGAAGTGGAAATGCTAAGGCTGGTGATATTCTTTGTCGTCGGACTGTCAATGTTATTAGTACTAATCGCTTGGGATGTTTCTAATATCTCGTTATTATTATTAACGTTATCTGTGCTGCTGCTGCTACTTTTGATTTTCTGCACCACTTTGGAACCTGGAGGGGCGGGGCCTGGAAGCTCCGCCTCCTCCGGCGATTGGTCGTTGAGCGCTGGAATGTTCTCGATGTGCATAACTGCTGAGTGGGTGTGGCCAGGCTCGTTGAGTGAGGGTGTGGAGGCGTGGCTTGTGTCAGTCTCGTCGGTGAGCTGGGCGGAAGAAGGGGAGGAGCTACAGGGCGATGACGGACAGCAGGAGTCACAGGAGCAGCTGGTGTAGTTGTCGGAGCTCTGCGATGACATCATGTGACTCGGGCCAGGGTGGGCGGAGCCTCGTGGGTAGGCCACAGAGCTGTAGGGAGGGGGCGGGGTGCTGGGCTGCGCTGCTACTTCCTCATAGGATGGCAGTTTGAGTGATGCGAGGAAACCTGCCAATGAGAACTTGAGGTTAACTAGTGGCTTATGCTATATGTTTACATAAAATTGTGCTAAAATTGGAAAAGTAGCATAGTAGTTTCCCTGTAGTTAATGCGTATCCTAAACTGAAGTAGGAGAAATAAGCTAACAAAGTCAATTTTACAGTTTTTTGGCACACAAAAGTGTTCTTGGAGCTTTGTATGATTACAGCTGAACCACTGAAGGAACATGAGCTGTTTTGACAATGTTTAACCTTTCTTTTCTGGACTTTTCTGACTGTCTCGGGACCCTTGCTGTCTATGGAGGATGAGGGAGCTCTCGGATTTCATCTAGAATATCTTAATTTCTGTTTGAAGGTGGGGATTAGAACTACATGAGGGTGAGTAATTAATTACAGAATTGTAATTTTTGGGTGAACTAACTCTTTAAGGTCAAAAAATTGGATTTTAGAGGGTTTTTGGTGGGGATTTTTTCATGTCTCAGAGAAAACTGAAAATAAAAACTTGAGCATAGTAAAGGCCCGTGCACACCAAGCATGATAATATAAAAAATTTAGTTCTAAAAATCCTTAGATCCTTAGATCCTTCAGATCACAGCTATAACGATAAAAATGTAGAGAAATTATATTTTCAAAACCAATTTCAGAACATTTTTTTCTCACCTAATAAATGCTAAAAAACTCACAGCCAATCAGGATGCAGCTAAAGATAAGTTTTGCCATGTTTTCTGCTATGAAAATTACAGTATTAGTGTTTTTATTACACTACACTGACTGCAATTGCTTAAATTTACTATTTGATTATGTGGATTACACGAGTTGGATTCACTGGTCAGATTAGCTAGTGGCACACTGAGGACACCTACTGGTTAAATGGAGGTAATGCAAAAGTATAAACTAAGTAATTTGTATTTTTATTCCACTACACTGATTCCGATCGCTAAATTAACTGTGTGATTAGATAGATTACATGAGCTGGATTCACTGGTCAGATTCGCTAGTAGCACACTGAGGAAATTTACTGGTTAAATGGAGGTAATGCAAAAGTATAAACTAAAATATTGTGTTTTTATTCCATTACACTGACTCTGATCACTAAAATGACTATTTTACTGGCAGAATACACGAGTTTGATTAACTGGTCAGATTCGCTAGTAGCACACTGAGGACACCTGCTGGTTAAAAGGAGATAATGCAAAAAGTATAAACTAAAAAAAACATTCATCAGTGTGGATGAAATTGTGTTTATATTTAGATTTATAGTTATCGTGCTTGGTGTGAATGGGCCTTACCATGAGTGAATAAACATGAGATGAGTGTGAGGTGTTCTTACTGAGGTCAAACATGGAGGATGGGTAGCTGCAGGCTCCGTGATACGCCATCAGGTTGATCTCTCTCTGCCTCTGCTGTTGCTGGACACGCTGCTTGGCCTGACGGTGGCGATACGCGCAGCAGCAGCTAAAGAGGATTAGCATACTCCACAGCAGCCAAAACCCTGAAACACACATACACACAGATTTTGCACAAAATTGAATCATTCCTTTAAGCTAGTTACAGTTAGAGGTCTTTACATCGCAAATAATAATGGGAAAGTTTCACTAAAAAATTAATAAAATCAGTATAACTAAGGGATAATGCACATCTCGCTGGTGGTTACTGCAGAGTAAAACACTACAGTTTTATTAGCTGTTGTAGAAGACTGAAGAGTTTATTCTGAATAAGCACCGGCTGGATTTACATTATGCTGATTATTACACACCTACTGGACTCTAAACTATTAGACACTAAATATTGATCTGTGGTCTTTCAATAAACATAAAACTTTCAGAAAGAAAAACAGCTGAATGGAGCTACACTAACCTATGTATTATTATTATTCAGTCACTAGATGGCGCCAAAGAGCTGAGTGACAGACAAGCACATTATTATTCCAACTGATATTTGCCGCCAGTTCATCAGGAAGTGATGATTTTGTTTACTTTGACTCACTGCTTAATATTTGAAAATGTTTTATGTTTATATATTTCAGTTTTACACATGAATAAGTATTGTTCCCATCTTTTGGATCGACACAGTATCAATAAATGTGGTTATTTTATTCACTTTTTTGTAAAACCAGTATAATTTATGTTATTGAGTTAAATGCAAAATGTCTCGCGACAATTACTTCAATCAATAAATTATTAAAAAATGATCACAAAGCATTTTCGATTTTGGTTTTAAACCAGGTGCTTCCAGAATTTTTGATTTGAATTTTTGATTTTTGGTTTATTTTGGTGCATCTTAAGCAATGGTGTGTGTTGCGCTGGACTCACACCACAGCTCATAGTAGTATTTATCATGTGATGATTTTGTTCTCTTTTGTTTCTAATTGGATGGAAACGCTGCTTTATTTGCAAATTTTTTATGCGATATTCCAGTTTCGCACATAACTCTAATTCGCATCTTTGGATGGAAACATAGCTACTACATAACATTTTATTATCAATAATCAATATTATCAATATCAATTTCATTGGCTGTTTTGTTTATTGAAGTTACATTTTAAAATGTCTCACAAAAATAAAATAAAAAAATTATAAAAAATCTAAATATTTTTAGTTTCATTGGTATGTATATGTGTTGAGTCATTGGCTGAATGTATTTTACAAAATTGCCTAATTTATTTTATTATTATTGTTATTTTATTACTAACAAGTGGCACAGTGGCTCAGTGGTTAGCACTGTGGCCTCACAGCAAGAAGGTCGCTGGTTCGCATCCCAGCTGGGTCAGTTGGTGTTTCTGTGTGGAGTTTGCATGTTCTCCCCGTGTTGGTGTGGGTTTCCTCCGGGTGCTCCGGTTTCCCCCACAGTACAAACACATGCGCTATAGGGGGATTTAACTAAATTGGCCATTGTGTATGAGTGTGTGTGTGAATGCGAGAGTGTATGGGTGTTTCCTAGTACTGGGTTGCGGCTGGAAGGGCATCCACTGTGTATAACATATGCTGGAATAGTTAGTGGTTCATTCCGTTGTGGCGACCTCTGAAATAGAGACTGAGCCGAAGGAAAATGAATAAAGGATTTTTTTACTATTGATAATATTATTGTTTAATTATTTATATTTGCATATATATTTTTATGGCTCTATCGGGGATAGGGTGGGTGTTCTGTGGTTAGTGTTTCATTACTAATGGAGTGTATATATGCTTCACAGCATCACGTTTTTTCTTAATGTTTTGAAACGGTATTAAAAAAATGAACATTGAAAATTAATGCGTTTTCAACCAAGTGCATCCAGAATTTTCGATTTCTGCCCAGAATGTTTATTTTGGTGCATCTGTATGATTAGCTTTGTTTCCATCCAACTATTTTTATGCTCATTTCGGATATGCGTATAAAAAACGGATGATGGAAACGCCATGATGCACATCAATTTTGAAAATGCGCATTAAAACCGTGCGCATAACTGAGTAGGATAAACTTTTTATTCAATAAGAAAAGATGCACATAAACTATGATGGAAACAGTTTTACCAAACAAATTCCAGTATGCACATTTCATAAAGTCATGTGATTTTGTTATAAGAGATCATGTGATGATACAAATGTGTGTGAATGGACAAACCAGCAGGCTGAGCACACTGTAAAACATCTGAAATGTTGTTTTGGTCATTCTAAAACACCTTCACCATTTCAGTATTAGTGTTATTATATGACCTCCAGAACTGTCAAGAGCGTCTGTGCTCCTCGTCTTACGCCTTCTAACGCCCCCACGTGTTCATTGTGTGTCGGCATACTGTCTTCTGGGTTCTGAAGTTATTCATTAAATAAAGAAAAGCTTGACGCAGCTTCTTCTACTGCAGCAAATTTCATTCTTGCTGTTGATATTTGCTCCAGTTAATCAGGAAGTGGTGATTTTGATCTCCTTGACTTATTAGATGGAAACACTGCTTTATTCACACATCTTTTATGCGATATTCCAGTTTTGCGCATAAATCTGGATGAAAACACAGCTATTAGTGTGTGTTGTGCTGGACTTACACCACAGCTCGTAGTAGTATGTGCAGCACCCGGTCTCCTGACAGCAGTGTCCGGTCTGGCACAGGTATCCGCTGGCGCTGTTGGTGCCGGGGCAGTAGCGTGGGCTGCCCAGCAGAGGCAGCGTCCCCGAACTGTGGTACTCCATGCCCTGCAGCAGCGCGTGCCGCCACCGAAACACTCGCTCCTCCGCTTCCTCCAGAACTGCTGCTACGGCGAGACTGGCAGAGTCTGAAAGACACAAGTGCAGTCTGACATCAGTAAATCTGCATGTTTTTAGATGTTAGTGTCAGTATTGTTAGACTTAAAGGTCCCATGAAGTACTTTGACATGCATTTTATTTTATTCAGTGTTTGACAATCTCAACCAAAACATAAAGAGAGGGTGGGACATAGACTAGCCCCTCCCTTTAAAAAAAACAGCCAATAGCTCTGCCAGTGAGAGTTGTTGAGCTCAAGTGCATCAAATGAACAGCCAACGGGAAGAAGAGGCGGGGCATGTCAGACACTAGAGAGCATTTGATTGGTCAAAAGATGTAATGAGAAACTGAAGTATAAGGTGACGGTAATAAAACCGTTGATCCATTTAGATGGAAGTGACAAACTGCAAGCTTTACATGTTTATACATCTGTCTTACATCACATTTTATATATATATATAGTTTTATGTCAGCCATGTAAATAAGGAAAACTATATTCCAATTATTCATATTATATTATTAATTTTCCACACTAAAGTAAATCATACAGGGCAAATTCTACTATGGTTTAATTTTTATTGTTAAAAATAACATTTCGATCACATTTTGTCATCCAAATAAGACTGATATCTGGGTTGTGTAATGGTGACGAACAGAAGATAACTAAATCGTTAATGACAACTTTCCCTGTGCCAATCGTTCTCTCCTCCGAAAGTTAGACAGACAGATAAACTCTTTCCAACACGTGAGATTGTGGGAGAATGTTGCTTTATTCCCTGCCACATTGACAGGGCTCGAAATTAACTTTTTTACTTGGCAGCACCGGTGCTTTCAACTTCAAAAATTTAGGAGCACCAGAAAAAATGTAGGAGCACCCACGAAAAAATGAATGAGCACCACTGCAAATAGTATATTAAGGGATTTATTGTATTTAAAAACAACATCAATTAGGACTAACAAAAACCAGAAACAACTATCTAACTAATTCTGTTATGACTTATTGATGTTTGTGCAATAACTCCAAAATGAATGTCTAATAATTATAAAATATTAATGATGATGACAATAAGACTAACACTGTCTAATACCAATACTAACTGCCTTGAATGTGCTTGAATGTGAGTTATCCGTTATAAACAGTCCTACTGTTACATTATGAAAAATAAATCTATGGTTTATTTCTAACAAACATAAAGCATTGCAGTAAGAATTATCCATTTTGCACTACTGTTTTATAAGCATGTCAATTTAATAAACCAATAATATTTCTGCGACGTGCCGATTTACGTTTTTCTGAGTTTGTGGAAAAGCAGGCGAGTCAGCCAGCCGTGAACACCTGCACAGTACCGGTCTTAGTCATGAGTAGGGCCAGACAGAATCTGCAGACAATTATTGCTATTTCTGCTCAGAATTTAGTAAAAAAAATCTGTGGATGTATGTGGAATTATTTTATGACTATTGTAACTAAAAACTTAATACATTTTATTTGATGTTTACAATGCAAATCCATCTAGATCCACTTATTTGGTAAACAAAGCAAGTCTCTTATATAATATCTCTACTAAAAGACAGAAACTATGACTTTACAAACTGTATTGTAAACTAATCATATGCACATTTTGATATTAGTCAATTGTATTACTGAAATTAATTTTTAAAATTTAATAAATATAAATTTACACACTTTTACACAAGTAAATAAATAGACTCAATGATGGGCTAAAAATCTGTGGATTTCTGTGCATGCAGATTCCCTGTGGGTCTAGTCATGAGCTGCAGGGTCAGTTTAACCTTAGGCAAGCTTCTTTCAGGGTTCATACACATTTTAACTACTAAAATTCCATGATTTTTCCAAGACTTTTTCCAAGAATTTCAAGTCAATTTTCATGACCTAAAGTTTCATGCAATGTCTACATCTATTTAGTTTAGTCAAAACACGCAACAATCTATTTAGTTTCAATTTATATTTATATCTGTGTAAAATTGATTTAGATGATGCTTACACCGCACTAATAATGTGAGAGTATGTGATTGGCCAAGGACAGAAAATAAGTAAATAAATATTAAAGTATACAGATATCTGTTTTCCATCACTTTTCCAAAACTTTGTGGGTTTTTCAGCTTTTCCCAAACTTTTCCAGGCCTGGAAAATGCCCTGTCAAAACTCCATGACTTTTCCAGGTTTTCCATGACCGCATGAACCTTGTTCTTTAGCGATGATGTATACAGTGTTAAGATTTTACATTTAGTGGGCATTTGCGCTGAACACACAGTGAATGTAACATTAAACAGCTGATCAAAACAGGTAAAATCAAAACAGGTCGCACTACAACCATTATATGCAGTCGCACAAATGCTTCCAAATATATTATGAGGTCACACAGATTAAAATTCGGGTGCATGTGCGACCAAAATGGTCGCAATTTCGAGCCCTAATTGAGTATGTTTAAACAGTGAAACTATGTAAAAAAGTATGTGCAAACAATGAGCTATAGATTTTTTTTATGTACATAACATTAATATCTGAGTTAGATTATACATACAAATCTACAGACGATCAGTGGATGAGTGGATTGTAAGTGTCTTCTTGTAAGGTGTTCGTTTTCAATGAGGCCCTTAACAGATTCTGATGGTCAGGTTGTTTCTATGGCAGCCAGCAACAACTTGGAAGAAGCTAAAGGACTAGGCATTAACTTACAGTTTCTAAATATTAATATGTAGTAGATGATCCAGCACAACAATTAATGTTCAAAATTGAAGGCTGTGACATCAGGGCCTGTTTCAGAAGGGAGGTTAAGTGAAAACTCAGAGTATGTTAACCCTGAAATTAGAGAAACTCTGAGTTTTTTTTTTTTTTCGTTTTAAAATGGCAGGTTTGTCAAACTGGAGAAAGCAGGGTAAGTCAGGCCTGTTTCTGAAAGAGAGGTAACTTTAACTCAGAGTCAGTTACCGTGATAACTTGCTCTGTGAACCTAACCTGGTCAGGAGCAGGGTTTATTCTATAAACTCTGAGTTTCTGTCCGTCTCCTCCACTTTTTTAAAGACGAAGCTGTATTTCTCACTTTAGCCTTAGTCATTCATTACCTACATTTCAGTCACACAAAAAGAACAAAGTTATAAGAATGGCTTGTCCTATTTTGGGAAAATTACAATTAGATTCAATACCATAGTTTAAAATTTTACCTTTGATAGTGCAAAAAATAAATAATTATCTTATATTCACTGACCTCGACAGGGACATCAGTGTTTCCTCTAGGAGTTGTTCCAGCTGTGGCGGCAGCACAAAACCTCTTGCACACCCTCTCAAATATACGCGGCTCAAGCGCAGATCTTCTTGTGCGCTCTCAAATAAACGCTGCTGAAATGCGATTTAGCACGTTTATGTAGTGAGTTTGTCTCCAACATTTATTAGATTTGCTAGGAATATTTATGAATGTCTCCAATTAGACCTACAGAGTCAGAGGACTGAATCCAGGTCTTAAGTCCAGCACAGAGTGCATTAGTTGTGCACCTTAAACGCTTACACATTGCTCAATACACACAGGATGAACAGCAATACACAAATATCTTTACAGATGAAAACAATTAAATAATTAAAACCACCGCCTCCATGCCTTCTTCATCCCGGGAGGCTTTTTCAGTTTATTCATGACAATCTGCATCTGTATAATGTGATTATTATCAGCAGTATTATTGATTATCTGCATATTAATATGTGTTTTAATAAAAACAAGCTTAGATTTGTCCACCTGTGGGGTTTTGGACCATATGCGGCATAGGACGTGTGTTTAGATATGAACAGAACTGAATTTAGAAATAGTTTTGATCAAATCTTTGTACTTAACAAAGGAGATTAAATATGTGTTCTAATGGATGTGTTCAGTGGAGTGAGTACAACACCGTCTCTTTACTCCACCAAAGTAAAGGAGTAGAGTAAAGAGAAAGTAAAGAGGCTGAATGGAGGAGGCTGGTTCTTTATCCTCGCGCTGCAGATGCTTTGTTTAACTGTTTTCTCTGTAGTGAAGTCTTCAGTTTTTACACTTACAAAGTCCGTCATGTATGCGCCATGGAGCGATGCAACTGACTCTTAAAGAGAACGAGAGATGAGACTCTTTATGCTCAAAACACACCCAGAACTCATTAGGAGAATAAGCACAGCTCTGTTAGACCATGCGCCAGGGCACAGAGCGTATTTATCCATCCTTAAAATAGCAAAAGGGGATTAGGACACACCCCGCTTGCGCCATGAGCCTTAGACTTTGTGCCTGGATCTTTAAAATAGAGCTCTAAATGTCATATCGACCTCTATCACTTGATCAATAAATAGCAGACACACAAGTGCACTTTTAAATCTATTAATTTTAGAAATGTTATCTTAAACTGTGTTTAAAAGTGGGAACATTGAATTAAACATTTCCACTGAACATTGAGTTCAGGTTATCTGCATTCATGTTTTGTCCAATTTGTTGTAGAAACTACGCAGTAGCCTATTTTATGTAATTTAATGCAATTACATCTGAAATAACTTCTAAATTACGGCCATTTCCCCACTTTTCAAGTGAGAAGTCCATAAACGTCACACATTACATTATTTATTTTCTTAGAACTTCCGTTAAGAACTGTCATCAGCCAGAGCAGCGTTTCTCAACTCAGTGCTGTTTTCAGTGGCTTACGGAGTGTTTCTGTGATGCAAAACTTTAATTTAGAAAGAAAGACGAATTAAAGTCGTTATGCTTCTGTCAGATGTTGGATGATTCAAGCGTGAGAGAAAAACACTCTCCTAATTCAGTGTCTGCATCAGATCAGATGCTGAGATACAGCGTCAGCGTCACACACACACACACACACAATACCTCACTGCACTATAAAGAGCAAACCATATCACTGGCATGAAACTGGCAGCTATGTAAGCCATGCAGTTTCCAAAAATGACCAATAAATGTCCGTTACTGATACTCTGCTGGCTGATCTGCATGTTGATTCTAATCAGGAGCAGTTTGGTTTCATTTAGTTAGTGTGTGTTGTGTAATATTTACCATGGTTTGTGTTTTTGTCATTTGAAAATACCACTTTATTTTTACTTTGCGCCATTCTTTCAATCAGTGTGTCAGTGGGACAGCACAGTCGGCTACGTGTGTGTGTGTGTGTGTGTGTCAAACATTTTGGTGAAGTACATTTGTTTGGGTTGATTTGAAGGAAAAGAGAAAATGATGGACGAGGCTCCATTTAAATGGCAATAGATGCCGTCTAACAACAAGGGAAAAATACCTCACAGCAGTTGTTTTCCATCCCATTAGATGGCATTTTTTTAAATGATCAGTCCAGGAGGTGGCGCTGATCGACAGCCATTATTAGTTCATAGACATTAAAAGCAAGTAAAATAGATTAAAAGCTTTCTTTCAAAGCTGTCCGAATGTGACTCTTTATAAGCATCAGGCACCGACCGGAAGGCCTCAGCATCCTCCTTGCACATAAACGCAAAGCATAATGGGTAATTTTGCATTGTAGGAAAAAGGTCTATAGACTATAGTCACAGTGTGGAGCTTATCTCTGAATTAAGCTGCGGTCACATTGGACTTTTCTCCCCATAGACATCCATTCATACGCACGCGAATGCGTCAGATTGGAAACGTAAGTTCCTGTGTCAGGTTTTGCAGTTTGCTGCAAAGTTCAAGCTTGGTGAACTCTGACCTGCGAAATCGCATCACTTGACTGCGTGAGACCAATCGAGGATCAAAACAGGACCTCTCTGGACAGAAATTTTAAACATGGAGCAATCGCTCGCTTTATTTTAAAAATGTCTAATTATCTGGTTTAATCCCGGCCCTTTTTCGAAACACTGTACAACAGAATTTCACACACACACACACACACACACACACACACACACACACACACACACACACACACACACACACACACACTCTAGTGTGACCTCAGTTTTAGTCTACTCAGACTTGATTGACCCAACTCAGATCAGCTGTTCTGAAACTGAAAACTCTGAGTTTTTAATCTCTCGGTAAGAGTTCAAGTTTAAACTCTGAATTAGTTGAACCTCCTTACTGAAACAGGCTCCAGGCCTACAAATATATATACTGCAAGTTAGTATCTCCTTACAGTGCAGTTTACAGTCAGGGGCAAAAATAGATATATATAATTAATTGTAGGGCTCAAAAAAAATCATGTAAAATCTACATTAGTAGCCAAATGATTTTGATATGTAAAAGTATAAAAGGATATGAAAAATATGGACATAAACAAACACATTTATGAGATCCTTTACCTGTTGAAGGACACGGGTGTCCATATATATGGTCAGGATCATCTAGAAATAATAAGAAAAAGCATTGTTAATTATCATCCACATCTTTTTTTTATTATTATTATTATTTTTAATTACAATATGCAAGCAGTACACAAAATGGGATTACATACAAAGAGAACAGAACAACAAAAAACATGAAAACACAATGTGTGTGTGTGTGTGTGTGTGTGTGTGTGTGTGTGTGTGTGTGTGTGTGTGTGTGTGTGTGCGTGCGTGCATGTAAAGGTAACAAGGTGGATAGTCTGAGTACATACATATGGGAAAAAATAAATAAATAAATAATGTATATATACATACACATACATAACATGTATAACCTTTATTAAATGAAACCAATAGCATATATATATATATATATATAAAATACGTAGAAAAATACCCAAAACAAACTGTGGTAAGGAATGATAGTAAAGTAATGATAGTGAAAAGGACAACAGTAATAACCACTGACAACAACAACAACAACAACAATAATAATAATTCATTACAAGTACTACGCCAACTACTACTACAGAAAATTACTAATGTTACAACCACTACTGCTGCTGCTACTACAGCCACACCGACGTCTACTACTACTACTACCGCGTTTACTACAACTGATACTACTACAATGACTACTATTATTGATACTACTACAACATCTACTACAACTGATACTACTACAACAACATTTACCACTACTACAACATCTACATGGACAACATCTGCTACTTCTGAGACTACTACACCAACGACGTCTACTATTACTGATACTACTACAGCTATTACTTCAACAACCACAACTACTACTACAATCACTACTACCACTTCTACAATAACGACAGCAACCTGAATAATGACAATGGCAGAAATACTTTTTATTTTTTACTATTATCCTCCACATCTGATATAAACACATTTTTAATCCTAGATTAAGATTTTATAATTGTGAATATAATTTAATCGAACATATCGGTGCTAATCATATAAAGTTAAAGACGACATTTACTCTCAATATTTCCCAAGTGATGATTAACAAAGGACTTATTCACAGTATTACTAGGGCTGCACCATATTGGAAAAATCACACATTCATTCATTCATTCATTCATTTTCTTTTCGGCTTAGTCCCTTTATTAGTCAGGGGTCGCCACAGCGGAATGAACCGCCAACTATTCCAGCATATGTTTTACGCAGCAGATGCCCTTCCAGCCGCAACCCAGTACTGGGAAACGCCCATACACACTCATTCACACACACACTCATACACTATGGCCGATTTAGTTCATCAATTCCCCTATAGTGCATGTGTTTGGACTGTGGGGGAAACCGGAGCACCCGGAGGAAACCCACACCAACACGGGGAGAACATGCAAACTCCACACAGAAACACCAACTGACCCAGCCGAGGCTCGAACCAGCGACCTTCTTGCTGTGAGGCGATTGTGCTACCAACTGTGCCACCGTGACGCCCTATGACTTGAATAACTATTTGAAAAATATATATAATGTAAGACTGATTGGGGTGATTCAGTAGGGGAGTGCAGCTTCAGGAAATATCATAAACAATCTACAAGCATAGCTAAACTCAATAAAGAAAAAGATTGAAATTAAATAAACAGTGTTGTTTTATGCTAATTCTAACTGTTTTCAGCATACAGTAATTAAATAATCAAATATAAAATAATATTGCATTGTCTTCATTGTGTAAACAATTCATAAATTGTTATTAATTTCTCAATTACAAATGGTACAAGTTCTTATGCCTTTATGCTTTTAAAACCTCTCACACAATCACAGACCTCAAAGAACACTTGAAATGTGATCAATGCAATAGTCACATCGCGAGTATATATGCAATGTTGAGTCTGCATTAATCAATTAAAATGCAGACTCAACATTGCATATATACTCGCGATGTGACTATTGCATTGATCACATTGTGATAACGATGTTGAAATGATATATAGTGCAGCTCTAGTATTTACTATTATATTTTATTCCTCTTGAGAAGGCGTTAATCATTTTAGTTTGGCTGAAATGCTTTAAATTTATTTTTATTATTAGCAAGAAACATTTTTTCAGTCGTCTACAGAACAAACCACCGTTGTCCAGTCATGAAATGCCTAATTAATCTGCCTTGATTATCCAAATTAATATAGTTAATGTCACTTTAAGCTGAATACCAGAATCTTGCAAAATATCTAGTAAAATATTATGTACTGTCATCCTTCATTCATTCTTCATTCTCCCTTCATTATTCATAAGGGGTCGCCACAGCGGATTGAACCGCCAACTATTCCAGCATATGTTTTATGCAGCGGATGCCCTTCCGGCCGCAACCCAGTACTGGGAAACACCCATACACACTCATTCACACACACACACACACACTACAGCCAATTTACTTATTCAATTCCCCTATAGCGCATGTGTTTGGACTGTGGGGGAAATCGGAGCACCTGGAGGAAACCCACACCAACACGGGGAGAACATGCAAACTCCACACAGAAACACCAGCTGACCCAGCAGGGGCTCAAACCAGTGACCTTCTTGTTTTGAGGCAACTGTGCTAACCACTGAGCCACTGTGTTGTGAAGATAAATTAAATTATTTATTAAAACTGTAATTTTTTTTTATTTGTTGAAAACATTAAACAGTAAATATGGGAAATATGGGAAAAATAATTATAATTTACTGGAGGACTAATATTTTAGCCTTCGACTGTTTATAGATATTGAAATATCATTAAAAATATATTTCACTTATATTCTCTACAATTAACAAAAATACATTGTAAAACTTCATTATATTATGATTTCTTTTGAAGAAAAATTTGTTTAGGTTTTAAAACAACATTAAACATCACTTCGGAAATATACAGAGTTGAAGTCAGAATTATTAGCCCCCCTGTTTATTTTTCCCCAATTTCTGTTTAACAGAGCAGATTTTCTCAACACATTTCTAATGATAATAGTGTTAATAACTCATCTCTAATAACTGATTTATTTTCTCTTTATCATGATGACAGTAAATAATATTAGACTAGATATTCTTCAAGACACTAGTATTCAGCTTAAAGTGACATTTAAAGGCTTAACTAGGGTAATTAGGTTAACTAGGCAGGTTAGGGTAATTAGGCAAGTTATAGTATAATGAAAAAGACTATCTGAAAAAAAAATAGCTTAAAGGGGCTAATAATATTGACCTTAAAATGTTTTTTAAAAAATTTAACACTGTTTTTATTCTAGCTGAAATAAAACAAATAAGATTTTCTCCAGAAGAAAAAAATATTATCAGACATACTGTGAAAATTTCCTCGCTCTGTTAAATATATTTTGGGAAATATTTTTAAAAAGACAAATAAATTCAAATGAGGGCTAATAATTCTGACTTCAACTGTATATAAGGCTAATACTTTGGTTTTCAACTGTATGTAGCTAACAAAAAGCTGTTATTAGCCTGAAAATAGGAGGAAAATTATGCCAAATATAGATTTTTTTATGCAATTAATTAATCTATGTATGTAATCAAACATTTTTAAGCAATAAATCAACTAAAATTACACATAAAAAACAGGCTCGAATAGAAGCAGATGAATAATATTACAGATGCTAGCACTGAGCTTCAGCTAAATGATGCTCTGTCTGCTCCTGCGGTAATAATAACTACCACACAGCAGTGTTATAGTAATAATTATATAACAGCACCAACCTTTCTGAAAGCTTAGAGTCCACCTCAGCGATGCCTGTTATTGTGTTTGTATTTTTATATCCGTCGTAATGATTTCTGATTCGCTCATTTTCTCCTCATATTCTGCACCGAGCGTCTCCCTCCGTCCGCCATTTTCACCCGCATCAGCAGCACACACGGACGAAAACGCGGTGCTGTTTAAACCGTAAACCGAGCTCCACACGGTAAACTAAGCTAATTACGCGTGTCTTTTACTCAAATACATAATAATCTCATTTTATAACTGACGGCGCGAGGCTGCAGACATCATGTCATGAAGGTTTATCGGATCTGATGCTGATTGGCTGCTGGCAGCAGGATGCGGACCAATCAGAGCAGACGTGCGGTTATCCTAGCAACAGTTGAAGATGGTGTGAGCGCATGTGTAAAGGGGTAAAGTGTAGAAGGGATACAGCTGCGGAAACTGACATTAGCGTAATTTTTGTGACACTGTACGGCTGCAGTTTATATTTTTACATTACTTTGAGAGCTGTGATAGGGGTAGACGTTAATAAAATACAATTTAGCGGGTAATTTAATAAATATTATGACGAATACTAGGTATAATTACCGGGAAAAAGGGTCATTTCTAGGAGGGATACAGCCGGCGGCGAGAAGTTGACGAGAATTATTTATATTTATTAAATTACCCATTAATTGTATTTTAATAACGTCTACCCCCTACTAATCCCTCACAGTAATGTAAAAACAGTCATTATAACGAGAAATATTCATATTATTTATTTAGTTACTCATTAAATTGTATTTTATTTAAAGTCTACCCCTACTAAACCCTCACAGTAATACACAAACAGGAAGTATATTGAGAAATATTCATATTATTCATTAAATTACTCATTAAATTGTATTTCATTTAATGTCTACCTCTACTAAACCCTCACAGTAATGTAAACACAGTAATTATAACATGAAATATTCATATTATTTATTTAATTACTCATTAAATTGTATTTCATTTAATCTCTACCTCTACTAAACCCTCACAGTAATGTCAAAACAGTAATTATAATGAGTATTATTTATATTATTTATTAAATTTTATTAACATATATACCCATACCCCAACACTAAACCCAACCCTCACAGTTTTGTAAAAAAAAAACGAATAATACTGTGCATTATTTATATTATTTATAAAGTTATGCTATATTGATGTGAGTATCTGCAGCTGTATCCCTTCTAGACTTTACCAAAAAAAAGCAGCATGACTTTATTTCAATAAATATTTGGTCAGACTTTATGGAGGACTACACATTCACACATTAAAAATTAATGAACTCATTTTAATCTATTGTAACTGTATAATCTGGCATCAGTCGTTTCCAGTGGTTTATTTTGTGGAAATATTGTCAATGATATGTTATAATATATAGTTTTATGTAATGCTGTTTACTCTGTCTCTTGTGTTTAACTTGCAATTAAAACCCCAGACTGCATCCCGATAGGCTACTATTAGATATTTGGTGTGTTTTGTGATAAAATAATTAAATCCTGAAATGATTTGCTGTTTATACTCTTAAATTGGAAAAAGTATTTGATTGTTAAAATGTTATTCACCCTGGAATAAAGTTGAAATTATGAATAAAATGACTAACTAATTAATAAACTGCAATAATTGCTGTAGCATGCTTCAGTTTTTACTACAGTAATCTGGTTTTCTTTATTATATTGCTGGTTGTCTTTCCATAGCAACTTTCCCACAGCTAATTAATTCAGGTATATTCAAATACACTATTATTTAGCTAAAATGTTTAAACTTGCATGATTTAATAACTTATATTTGTCTTTTTCCTCTTGTTTTTTTCAGGAGCTCAGTGTGCACACTTAGCCTATACATATATCAACACAAGAACACAGAAAGATATTTTAAAAATTGACTTTTTATCTGTACAAATAAGAAGTATTTATATAAGTAAAAGAATACAGTCGTAAAAATATAGATGGAAATGTTGAACAATTCATATATGGTATAATGCTACAGTACTATACTCCAATTTACTATATTGTACTGTAGCCAATCCTAATGTACAGTATACTATGGTATTTTTTCAAGTGGGAAGTTAAGGACTACAGTAATTAGTGCATTTACATACTACATTTACGTAAAGATGGGCATCACGGTGACTCAGTGGTGTCGCATTGTGGCCTCACAGCAAGAAGGTGGCTGGTTCGAGTCCCGGCTGAATACATTTACATTACAATTACGTAAATAAATATAATCACTGGCGAATGCAGACTGTTGGAGAGCTAATGTGTGAAAGACATTTGTAAAATAAAGATTTTAATCATGTCAGTTCGTGTAGCATTGCACTTTATGCATGCATTACAGTGACGTCACTCGTTCCATTTGAGTTCATTGTGTCTGACATTGCATCGCTGAATGATGCAATCTCAGCTTGCATCATAAAGGCTGCATCCAGAAACTATTGGTTTAATCTGCAAAAGAAAAGGAACATTTTGTTGGCTTCATCTTTTGTCCACTAGAGGGACGCAAAAGCCTGTTTTTATTTTCAGTCCTGTTGCATAGCCTTGGACTGATGGTGTATTTCATAAATCAATATGTTTGCTTTTTGTATGCATGTGTTAAAATAATTAATCATGTATTATGTGTTGTATATGTAGGCTGATGTGCTCATATTTATTTCGCATTTTAAAATAGATGAGCAGAACATGTCAGGATGTGGTGTTTGTGGCATAAAGACAGATTGGTCCAATACAATACTTCTCTCTTTTTCTCACAGTTACAGTCACACACATCTGTCCGTCAGAGGAAGAGAAGAGAGACACACACAGTCATGGCAGCGCTTCAGACCTCAGATTTAATGTGTTTGTGTGTATTTCTGCTTTGTTCTGGACTTCAGATCTCTCCAGGTATGATTGAGTGACTTTGGCCATATTTACAATTAAACACACTGTGCTTTTCCAGCAAACAATTTTGTATTTAATAGCTGTCTAATAGACACAGATAGCTTGGCTAAACTTGGGCTGTTAGTGACATCTAAGAATAGCCCAAAATAGACTAGTGATGAAATAGACAGATTAGACAGACTTCACATGTGTCGTCATTCATTTCTGTTTATTTGATGACTAGCCTAGTTTTGGCCTATTCTTAAGTGTTTATTAGATTTTCACTGACAGCCCAAGTTTAGCCTTGTTTTAGCTAAGACGACTATGTTTAGATGTCTATCGGACATCTATTAGACATCTTTTAAAAACAAAAAATGCTTGTTGGGTTGTTTGTTTGAGTAGTTTGCTCACTAAAAATGTCAATTTAAAGTTGGAATTACAATATTATTCAAATTAAAAATAGCTTTTAAAAAATAACCATCTGCTTCTGTGATACTTCTGCTCTTAATTTGTTGAGCTTTGCATTGATTTACCACTAAAATGGACTGCTGTAATGCAGTTTCACCATGGCTGCAGTTACGATCTCATTGTTTATTCTAATGCTGAACCAATATGAGGTTTTAATGGAAAAACACAGGCAGGATATTTTTTCTTCAAATATTTCCCAGATGATGTTTCTCAGATTGAGGAGTTTCTCACAGTATTTCCTCTAATATTTGTTCTTCTGGAGAAAGTCTTATTTGTTTTATTTCAGCTAGAATAAAAGCAGTTTTTAATTGTTTTAACTCATTTTAAGCTCAATATTATTAGCCCCCTTCAGCAATATTAGTGTTGGATTGTCTCCAGAACAAACCACTGTTATAAACTCTCAGAAATAAAGGTACGCGATCTGTCACTGGGGTGGCACCTTTTCAAAAGATACAAATTTGTACCTAAAAAGTCCATATTAGCACCTCAAGGGTACATATTAGTACCTAAAAAGTACAAAAGTGTTCCTCATAAAATTTTTAGGTACTAATATATACGTTTGAGGTACCAATATGGACCCTTCAAGTACAAATTTGTACCTTTTTTGAAAAGATACCACCCTAGTGACAGCATGCGTACCTTTATTTCTGAGAGTGTACAATGACTTGCCTAATTACCCTAACTTTACCCTAATTACCCTAGTTAAGCCTTTAAATGTCACTTTAAGCTGAATACTAGTGTCTTGAAGAATATCTAGTCTAATATTATTTACTGTCATCATGGGAAAGAGAAAATAAATCAGTTAGAAATGAGTTATTAACACTATTATGATTAGAAATGTGTTGAGAATCTTCTCTCCATTAGAGAGAAATTGGAGAATAAAATATACAGGGGGCAGATAATTCTCACTTCAGCTGTACATAAATATATACCGCCACCAAGATCACCTTAGCAACCACTCAGAATACCCTAGCGACCTGAAATTAACCACATAGCAACTGCCTAGCAACAATTCATTTTATCATTGCAACCGTTTAGATGACTATAATTACTATATATTTAACAAACTGTTTCAGACTTCAAGCTTTTAAATGTTATATGTCTGTTCTGGGTACCTGAATAAGTTCAAGAAACACTCCACCGTTTTAAAAATAATTATTCAACTCACCTAGAGTTAAACAGTCAAGCTTTACCACTTTTGAATCCATATCATTTTAGATTAGCTTAGCATAAATCATTGAATCAGATTAGACCATTAGCATCTCATTCCAAAATGCAAAAATGTTTTCAGAGATCATCTGAATAGATTAAAAACGGTAACACTCAGATGTTTAACTATATTGAAAAAACAGTAGATTACTAATTTTGGCTTGCGTAATATTAATAAGTGCATGATTATAATTGACTGTGTGTTTTTGTGGTTAGGTTGTACTGTATATCAGTCATTGATCAGCTGTTCTCCTGGAGAGTCTGTACTGCTGCACTGTGGAGATGCCGGACACTCAGACGTCCAGTGGTTTTACTCAGAGTTTACATCTGTTACTCCTGAATACTCGGTGTTTTCAGCGGAAGACATGAAGGCTCGGAGATTTAAAGACAGAGTTCAGATTCACAGAAACCACTCACTGTCCATCACTCATCTGACTGTTGACGACGCTGGAAAATACAGGTGTATCAGTAACACCATTCAGCTAACTGTTGAAGGTGAGGAGCGTTTGTTATTATTGTAATAACAGTATATGCAGAACAACTATAAAAGTAAATATTTTAGTTAGTGCCGGTTACATATTCATAACATCATTTATATATTACAATTACTGTAGTTGTTGTGTTACCATAGCAACAATAGAAATAACACAACAGATCAATTACTGCAGTTGTTGTGTTACCATAGCAACAATAGAAATAACACAACAGATCAATTACTGCAGTTTTGTCACCATAGCAACTATAAAATCACTGCAACGAATAAATTACCGCAGTTGTTGTGTTACCATAGCAACTATAGAATTACCACAACAGATTAAATACTGTAGTTGTTGTTACCATAGCAACTGTAGAATTACCACAACATATCAATTACTGCAGTTTTGTTGCCATAGCAACTATAGAATTACTACCATGGAACAATTACTACAGTTATTGTGTTACCATAGCAACTATAGAATTAACACAACAGATTGATTACTGTAGTTCTTGTTACCATAGCAACTATAGAATTACTAACATGGATCACTAACTACAGTTAATGTGTTACCATAGCAACTATAGAACTACCACCACAGATCAATTACTGTAGTTGTTGTTACCATTGCAACTATAGAATTAACACAACAGATTGATTACTGTAGTTGTTGTTTCCATAGCAACTATAGAATTACAGTACCACAACAGATCAATTACTGCAGTTGCTACCATAGTAACTATAGAATTACTACCATAGATCAATTTATACTGTTAATGTGTTACCATAGCAACTATAGAATTACCGCAACAGATCAATTACTGCAGTTGTGTTACCGTAGCAACTGTACAATTACCACAACATATCAATTACAACAGTTAATGTGTTACCATAGCAACTAGAATTACCACAACAGATCAATTACTACAGTTAATGTGTTACCATAGCAACCATAGAATTACTACCATGGATCAGTTACTACAGTTAATATGTTACCATAGCAACAATAGAATTAACACAACAGATCGATTATTGCAGCTTTGTCACCATAGCAACTATAAAATTACTGCAACAGATCAATTACTGCAGTTGTTGTGTTACCATAGCAACAATAGAATTACCACAACAGATCGATTGCTGTAGTTGTTGTTACCATAGCAACTATAGAATTACCACAACAGATCAATTACTACAGTTGTTGTGTTACCATAGGAACAATAGAATTACCACAACAGATTATTTCTAGCTCTTTAGCCTGGTTCAAAAACCCCACAGTATTTACTCTAAATTACTATAGTAATTTTTCATGGGGTATTGAAAAATCTGTTGTTTTTCTGATGGATTCATTACCGATCATTCATTACCGCCTGTTGTACTGTACCTGTTGTACTTCAGGTATTTATAATCAAATGTGTGATTGTATGTCGTGTCTGCAGGGTGTTATGTGTTAGAGAATGAAAGATCAGTGGAGGTCAGCAGATATTCAGGAGAATCTGTGTTTCTCCCCTGTTGGATCAAATGTTCCACTCGACACAAACTGGTATCAGAGTTCAGATGGAAATTACCCAACCACCGTGAAATGACTAACCCTACTGAACTGAAGAAACATGATGGAGGCAGATTTCACACGTTTGACACCAACTCAGGGAATCTCTCTCTGCTGATTTCTAACCTGACGGAGGAAGATGAAGGACTGTATTCATGCTGGATCAATGAGAATCAACACAAGAGCTTCAATCTCATCATTAAAGGTAAAGAAATGGTGTGCTTTAAGGGATTTAGCCTCTGTTCAACATAAAACACATTCAGCTTGACAGAATATTTCCTAGATGTTTGCTTTAAAGTCAGTCTATAGCGCATGTGTTTGGACTGTGGAGGAAACCGGAGCACCCGGAGGAAACCCACACCAACATGGGGAGAACATGCAAACTCCACACAGAAACAGCAACTGACCCAGCCGAGGCTCGAACCAGAGACCTTCTTGCTGTGAGGCCATAGTGCTAACCACTGAGCCACCGTGTCGCCCCCACTTCTCAAATTACACATAGGAAATATAGTTTTTTTTTTTATTTGAAAATAAACTCCCCCAAACATTCTTCGCAATATCTTCTTTTGTGTTCAACAGAAGAAAGTCATCAAGGTTTAATAAACGTTTTTCTTTGGTGATCTGTCCATTTAAATGAACACATATGATGGTGATCTGTCATGATGATGGTTGTTGGTATTACAGAAATGATTCAGTCATTTAATTCTCATTATGGCCTTTTTTCTCAGGTCCTAAAGATTTCATCTCAAATACTCCGACATACTCCCTGATATTTCTGATCTGTCCGATGCTGATTCTGTTAGCAACTGGATGCATTTACTGGAGATTCACTATAGGTTTGACCCCACACACACACACACACACACACACACACAGCACAAAAACAACACTAAATATGGCTTGCATTTATTGTATTTTATTTATTTATTCTGTTATATGTTATGCTGAGCTGGGTGGATTACTTTTGAATTAGATACTGATTACAGATTACATAACAAAGACAATCTATTATATTACATAGGTAATCTGGCTGCTTTTTGGGTTACATTTAGATTACCACAGCCATATCACCCTGCAGCCCAAGAGCAGTTACTCACTGAAGCTAAGCAGGGCTGAGCCTGGTCTGTACCTGGATGGGAGACAACATGGGAAAACTAGGTTGCTGTTGGAGGTGGTGTTATTGAGGCCAGGAGGGGGCGCTCAACCTGTGTTCTGTGTGGATCCTAATGCCCCACTATAGTGAAGGGGACACTATCCTGTCAGTGAGCGCCGTCTTTCAGATGAGACGTTAAACCGAGGTCCTGACTCTCTGTGCTCATTAATAATCCCATGGCACTTCTGCTAATGAGTAGTGGTGTAACCCTGGTGTCCTGGCCAAACTCCCTCTCGGCCCTTACCCATCATGCCCTCCCAATCATCCCCATCCACCGACACACCGCTGTAGGTGCCATTGACTTATGGCTGCCATAACATCATCCAAGTGGAGCTGCACACTGATGGTGGTGTGGAGAGACCCCCTCATGATTGTGAAGCGCCTTGGGTGTATGGCCATACATGATAAATGCACTATATAAATACACATTACATTACCTTTATGGCAATGCAATCTGACTACTTTTGGATTACATTTAGATTACTTTTATGGCAATGCAATCTGACTACTCTTGGATTACATTTAGATTACTTTTATGGCAATGCAATCCGACTACTCTTGGATTACATTTAGATTACTTTTATGGCAATGCAATCTGACTACTTTTGGATTACATTTAGATTACTTTTATGGCAATGCAATCTGACTACTCTTGGATTACATTTAGATTACTTTTATGGCAATGCAATCCGACTACTCTTGGATTACATTTAAATTACATTTATGGCATTGCAATCTGACTACTTTTGGATTACATTTAAATTACCTTTATAGCAATGCAATCTGACTACTTTTGGATTACATTTAGATTACTTTTATGGCAATACAATCTGACTACTGTTGGATTACATTTAGATTACTTTTATGGCAATGCAATCTGACTACTCTTGGATTACATTTAGATTACCTTTATGGCAATGCAATCTGACTACTTTTGGATTACATTTAGATTACTTTTATGGCAATGCAATCTGACTACTCTTGGATTACATTTAGATTACTTTTATGGCAATGCAATCTGACTACTCTTGGATTACATTTAGATTACTTTTATGGCAATGCAATCCGACTACTCTTGGATTACATTTAGATTACTTTTATGGCAATGCAATCTGACTACTTTTGGATTACATTTAAATTACCTTTATAGCAATGCAATCTGACTACTTTTGGATTACATTTAGATTACTTTTATGGCAATGTAATCTGACTACTTTTGGATTACATTTAGATTACTTTTATAGCAATGCAATCTGACTACTTTTGGATTACATTTAGATTACTTTTATGGCAATGCAATGTGACTACTTTTGGATTACAATTAGATTACTTTTATGGCAATACAATCTGACTACTTTTGGATTACATTTAGATTACTTTTATGGCAATACAATCGGACTACTTTTGGATTACATTTAGATTACTTTTATGGCAATACAATCTGACTACTTTTAGATTACATTTAAATTACCTTTATAGCAATGCAATCTGACTACTTTTGGATTACATTTAGATTACTTTTATGGCAATGTAATCTGACTAGTTTTGGATTACATTTAGATTACTTTTATGGCAATACAATCTGACTACTGTTGGATTACATTTAGATTACCTTTAAGCAATGCAATCTGACTACATTTGGATAATATGTAGATTACTTTTATGGCAATGCAATGTGACTACTTTTGGATTACAATTAGATTACTTTTATGGCAATGCAATGTGACTACTTTTGGATTACAATTAGATTACTTTTATGGCAATACAATCTGACTACTTTTGGATTACATTTAGATTACTTTTATGGCAATACAATCGGACTACTTTTGGATTACATTTAGATTACTTTTATGGCAATACAATCTGACTACTTTTAGATTACATTTAAATTACCTTTATAGCAATGCAATCTGAATACTTTTGGATTACATTTAGATTATGTTTATAGCAATGCAATCTGACTACTTTGGATTACATTTGGATTACTTTTATGGCAATGCAATCTGACTACATTTGGATTACTTTTATGGCAATGCAATCTGACTACATTTGGATTACTTTTATGGCAATGCAATCTGACTACATTTGGATTACATTTAGATAACTTTCATGGCAATGCAATCTGATTACTTTTGGATTAAATTTAGATTAATTTTGTGCTAATATGAAACCATTACTGAAAAGCATAAAATTCCCAGCAATATCAGTTGCAACATCAAATATTTAATCTAAAAATGCAGTGTAGATGCGAGTAATAATGAAAAACAACAGCAATATTACACACACAAAGAACCACTAACATACATTATATAAGCGGCAGGTTTATTATCAAAAATAAATATGTTAAAAAAGAGAAAAAATAGGAGCCATTGAGTAAATAATATGTAATCATGTAATCCATAATAAAGTAACTGTAGTCTGATTACAAGTGTTTTAAACAGTAGTTTACACTAATTACATGTACTTGATAATTTAAATCTGATTACGTAATCCAGAATACACATAATCCAGCTCTGCTTTTGACTAAGTAAATCTGCAGCTACTCGTCAACTAACTAGACTATTAGTACATTTCAGGTACATTTTTAGGCTTATATATAAAGCTTTATGTATAATTTTACAGTGAAAGAAAGAAGCAGACGAGTGATCCAGAGAACAGATGATGAGGTGAACTCTTCCTAACCAGATAAACAAGAATAAAACGCAAATAAAATGTGATTTGTGTGTCTAAACGTGTGTGTTTTTAGGATGCAGTGACATACTCCACTGTGACGCATATTAAAGGCAGAAAATCAGCAGAAAAACAACATCAACAGGTATTTAAAGTATGTGTCGAATCAAAATGTACAATGTTTATTTTGCTAGCGCACATTGCTTTATGTGAACAATTAATCTGCGCAAGTTAATCCCCTGAGATTAACTAGGCTAAATTAGTTTGTTTTGGTAATCTTCACTCTTTAGTCAGAGCATCTGCTTCTGCATTTGGATTGGCTCCTCCTTTGATGATGTCAGTTTGATGCTCCACCCACAATATTATTAGCCACATCCCTCTTACTGTTAGTTTGCTATGAGAGAATGATAAAAACAGAAAGCCCCGCCTCCTACTCAATATTCAGTTGGAAGTACATTAACATTTGTTGATACACACTTTGATTGACATTCTCGCTTTGTACGTGTCATCAGAGGGGGAAAACCCCGCCCACTAGTGCCCATCTCTCCATCTCATTAGCATAAACAGCAGCCCTGAGTGAGAAGCAGCCGTCTGTCCATTAGCCATTAGAGTGTTTGAGCTGCTGAAGATAATGTCAGCATAGACTAAGAGGATTATAGATGTGGAGTTTTAGATGAAGCAGTGACAGCAGCGACATAGACTGACAGAAGACTGAAGCACACACTCACACTGAAGCACACATGCACACCTGACCAGCACTGACAACACACACACTGCTGCTTCACATCTGTCACTATGATGATGTAGCTCCGCCCTCTTCTGAAAAGAGCACAAGCTCATTTGAATTTAAAGCGACAGTCACCAAAACACCACAGTTAGGATCAAAGCCTGAAAGGGTCAGTTTCAGAGAGCTGGAGAACATCATCTGTGTGCTTTTTTCAGCTCAAACTCAAACACACACACACTCTAGAGACACATTTTACATCGTGCATATAGAATAGCTCCCCATTAATGCAATCCTCTTGTAAGAAAATCTCAGCAGTTTCAGTAGTTCAGTGTCATCTCTGCTTGAAATGAATCAATCTAATCCGGTTTATATGAAATAAGCCTGAAGTCCAGCAGGTTTGAATTTACAGACCTGAAAAATGAATACATCCTGGATCAAATCATCAATAATCAAGCCCAGTTAACAGAGTAATGCACATATGAGGAACAGAACCCTGATCATACTGATTTAACAACAATACAGTAAAAATAGCAGTAAAACAGCTGTGTAAAGCTGCTGTGTTCTGCACAGTCATTACTCTTGTTTCCTCATTCAGAAATGCTGCAGTTTCAGTGTTTTTGGTGCTCTGAAAAATGTGCATGCATGCATTTGTAATTTTATTTGTTTTTATTTTTATATATCAGCTGGTTTGAAAGCTCAGATGTTTGAATTTATATTAAACCGTGGTTATTTTATTATTAATATTCATATTCAATAAATTAATATTAGTCCCTTTATTAATCCGGGGTCGTCACAGCAGAATGAACCGCCAACTTATCCAGCAAATGTTTGCGCAGCAGATGCCCTTCCAGCTGCAACCCATCTCTAGGAAACACCCACACACACTCATACACTACGGACAATTTAGCCTTCCCAATTCCCCTATAGCGCATGTCTTTGGACTTTGGGGGAAACCAGAGCACCCAGAGGAAACCCACGCCAACACAGGGAGAACATGCAAACTCTACACAGAAACACCAACTGATCCAGCCGAGGCTCAAACCAGCGATCTTTTTGCTGTGAGGCAACAGCACTACCTACTGCGCCACTGTGTCACCCCTATTATTAATATGAATATAATTATTATGTCTTTTCAATCGCAGTTCATCGTGACATTGCTAATTAGCAGTAATTCGTGTGATCAGTGTGTGATCAGTGTGTGATCTGTGTGTGATCTGTGTGTGATCTGTGTGTGTGTTTGAGTGTTAACAGAAGTGCTTTTTTCCATACAGGGTGATGTGATTTATGCAAGAGTTGCACCAAACTAAAGCGAGGCTGCGGTGAGTGTCTGTGAGCCTGAAATGTACGTTTAAAAATGTGAATGCGTGCTTGCTTGATGATTGTATATATTTCATACAAATCTAGTGTGTCAATGTTTGACAATAAACTTTTAATAGAGATGTAACGTAAAGCCGAAATATAGAGTTTTATTTATCTGTTCGCCTGTTAATTCCCCATGACAACGTCATTTTCAAAAACGTCCATTTTGTGACCCGTTTTCAATCCTAAAAAATTAAGTTGTCATGGAAACAAACAAACAAAAGGCATAAAAAGTCTCCATTCATCGCTTTATTATAGGTTCTGTTAACTAACCAGGTCACAGCGCCATCTACTGGCCTAGCATACATAATACAGCATTTGTGGGCGTTTTAGCGTAACGCAGATCATTTTGGAAATGTTTTTGAATCAGAATCAGAAAGAGCTTTATTGCCAGGAATGTTCACACATACGAGGAATTTGTTTTGGTGACAGAGCTTCTACAGTGCAACAGGATTACAGAGACAGGACAAAAAACAGATCATAAATATAATTCAAAATAGAAGTAAGTAGTGAGTGCAAATATACAGATTGACAAGTGTATGTACATGTTTATTACTATATACAACGTTATATGTGCAGCTGTTATGTGCAAATTGGCATGTAAAGTGTGTTGTTAAATAAGTGTATATGTGTATAAAAGTGTATAGCAAGTAGTGATGTTGGTTCCACAATAATTATCATCAAGTGTTCATGAGATGGATTGCCTGAGGGAAGAAACTGTTCCTGTGTCGGGCTGTTCTGGTGCGCAGTGCTCTGTAGCGTCGACCAGAAGGTAAAAGTTCAGAGGCAGTGTGCTGGGTGTGAGGGGTCCAGAGTGATTTTGGCAGCCCTTCTGCTCGCTCTGGATAAGTACAGTTCTTGGGGAGCAGGAAGGGTTGTACCAGTGATTCGCTCAGCAGTCCGAACTATTCGACGTAGTCTTTGGAGGTTGTATTTAGTAGCTGAGCTAAACCAGACAGTTATTGATGTGCAGATGACTGATTCAATGATGGAGGTGTAGAACTGTTTCAGCAGCTCCTTTGGGAGGTTAAACTTCCTCAGCTGACGAAGAAAGTACAGCCTCTGTTGAGCTTTTTTGACAATGGAGTCAATGTGAGTGTCCCACTTCAGGTCCTGAGAGATGGTGGTGCCCAGGAACCTGAATGACTCGTGAGTACACGTGAAATCTTTTGAAAACGCACAGGGAAATACCCCAGTGTTTTCTGCCTTGTTGTTGTGTCAATGTAGCCTTAGATCGTATTGTAGCAATAATTGTAGCAATTTCTGAGCAAAAAAACTGTTTTTCTTTATTCATCACTTAAGAAAACGCTGAAAATTGTGTACGTTTTTAATAGCGCTGTTTCGTCACTTCTGCTAACTGGTCACAGCACCATCTACTGGCCTAGCATACATAGTACAGCATTTGTGGCCGTTTTTATGTGTAATTTGTAAAAGCGCATTGTTTTGTGCGAACATTTTTTAAATACAATGAAATAATTAAAGGGAAAAGTTTTTGCCTACATTGTTGTCATGTAAATGTAGCCTTAGTTTGTATTACAAAAATTGTAGCAGTTTCTGACTGAAAAGCTAACTTTCTTTATTTCAAGAGTTCCCACTTAGATATGCTTGGCGTTTAAAGCAGGTTTGGCATGCTGTCCCGGGAGAGAACCCTGAGCTTGGAGATAGTTGAGCCCAGGGCTCCCGCCCGGTCGATAAGCATATCAGGAGATCCGAGATCAGGTAGGTCTCGAGAGCTCCCCCTTTAGAAAAGGAGGAAAAGGAGGAGCTGGGGTGGAAGGGGGGATTCTTCCAAACGAAGATAGAGCAGTAGGGGGAAAATGATCCATTTATAGTAAACTAGGATCACTCTGATTGGATTATTACTGATTACAGATGAGCAGCCAGACGAGCTCAATCATATCACATGCTCCTCTCCAAATTAGTTTATGAAACTTCACTCTTCGCCTATGAAAATACTAAAAATGGTGTATGTTTCTGCAAACGCCATTCCGTCACTTTATTATTGGTTCTGCTAACTAGCCAGTTAACAGCGCCATCTACTGGCCTGGCATACAGAGTACAGCATGTGTGTTTGTGAACATGGATCATTTTGAAAATGTTTCTGTGTGAACTAAAAACTTATTTAAATGGAAAGACACAAATCCAAAGAGGGAAAAAACGTTGTGTAATTGTAGCCGTAGTTTGTGTTAATTGTAGAAATTTCTGACTGAAAACCTGATTTTCTTTATGCTTCGCTGATGAAAATACAGAAAATTCTTATGTTTACTCTGTATGAAATAATAGAATTGTGTGATGTCTGTGTTTATTATCTCTGCAGGGTGATTTTACTTACTCGTCCACTGTCCACAGCAAACCGCAAAAACCTGAAGGCTCTGCCGTCTACGCTAGTGTGAAAAAGGAGAAAATGTGACACAAACATTAAAAAAACAAGTGATTTTTAGTCATTATTGTAAGGCTCTAACATGGCTTGCTCATATTGTTTAAATCTAATTGCTTGAATAATTTCATATCCTCTTAGGGCTCAGTGTCCACATGTGTGTGCAGCACATTTGAGCTCTTAAGTGGCTGTTTAAAATACTGTGAATGTTTAATATTTCATTACAGACATGCAGTGTCATCCTGCAACTGTTCTGCAGCATATCAAATGTCCCAAACACTATTTTTAACTGTCCAAAATGAGAAACAAAATTAGTTTTTACTCTCTGATAGTCAAAACATGATCAAAAAAAATGTCTATGTTAAATATGCATTAAAAAACAGTCAGGAAAAAGTGTTTTATGTCCATTTAGACCACGAGTCCACATATAAGGACATCATTTATCTCTAAAAGTGCATCATATCAACAGATGATCCTTATGTTTTATTCTAACTAGGTTCCAATAATCCCAAACAGCAAAGAGAAATAAAAAATGCATGTAAATAAACACCTCGAGCCTTAAGAGGATATAAATGTTATTATATAGTCCCTTTATTAATCAGGGGCCGCCACAGTGGAATGAACCGGCAACTATTCCAGCACATGTTTTACACAGCGGATGCCCTTCCACCTACAACCCAATTCTGGGAAACACCCATACACACTCATTCACACACACACTCATACAATACGGCCAATGTAGTTGATCAATTCCCCTATAGTGCATGTGTTTGGAGTGTGGGGGAAACCGGAGCACCCGGAGGAAACCCACGCCAATGTAATATAAATGTCATAAGAGAACAAAACTTTAAGACCCACAAAAATGTATATTTCTAATTTTAGTTATGTTAATATATAAAAAACAAGATGAAAAACCGAACATTTTTATATCAGGGTGTCACATAGATTCATCCATATCTCACACACTTTTGCGGCTGAATTTAACCGTGTGAGTGTTTATGCAGCTATTAACTGATCATTCCTGCATCAAATATCTCTTTATGAATCAGAAAATGAGCTTTTATGCAAGAAAAAGACCTGGATTTAGTGTTTATGAATGTCTAGAGTAACATTAATGTCGTTAATAATAAACCTGTACTGTAGGGTTGACTAATTGAGCGATCATGATTCATTAAAGTCATCTTAAGCTGTAAACGCCACACATTACAGTGACTCTACAAGAGTTTCAGCTTTGGTTTCTTTATTTAAAGATTTCCTCATACAGAAGCTACAGGAAGGTCGAATGATATTAATATTTACAAGCAGAGTCTTCAGTGGAAAACATTTCATTTACAAACAGAAGAGAACACAACACACTCATATTGAGATCTGATCATTACAGCTGTACAGGACTCTGAGCTACAGCGTACACTCACACATGCTGGACTGATTATTCCCAGTAATCTGCTGGAGACTGAACTGAGAACAATGACAAGACTGACAACAGCTTATATGAACTAAACCTTAAATAATAATGCAGAGGAAGCCAGTTAAACCAGTGTGTGTGTGTGTATGGTTGAGTGTTTGGGTGCGTTTCTGTGTGTGTGCATGCGTATGTTTGTGTGTGTGTGTGTGTGGTTGTAGATGTGTTTGTGTGTGATTGTAGATGTGTATGTGTGTGTGGTTAGAGGTGCTTTTGTGTATATGCGTTTCTGTGGTTGTGTGTGTGTTTCTGTGCGGTTAAGTGTGTGGGTGCATTTGTATTTGTGTGTGGTTGTAGATGTGTTTGTGTGTGATTGTAGATGTGTGTGTGTGTGGTTAGAGGTGCTTTTGTGTATGTGTGTTTCTGTGGTTGTGTGTGTGTGTGTATTTCTGTGTGGTTAAGTGTGTGGGTGCGTTTGTATTTGTGCACATGCGTATGTTTGTGTGTGTGTGTGTGGTTGTAGATGTGTTTGTGTGTGATTGTAGATGTGTGTGTGTGTGTGTGTGTGTGTGTGTGTGTGTGTGGTTAGAGATGCTTTTGTGTATGTGTGTTTCTGTAGTTGTGCGTGTGTGGGTGTTTTTCTATGTGTGTGCATGTGTGTGATTGTGTGTGTGTTTGTGTGTGTGGTTGTAGATGGGTTTTTGTGTGATTGTAGATGTTTCTGTGGTTGTGTGCGTGTGTGGTTGAGTGTGTGGGTGCGTTTGTATGTGTGTGTATGCATATGTTTGTGTGTGATTGTGTGTGTGTGTGTGGTTGTAGATGTGTTTGTGTGCGATTGTAGATGTGTATGTGCTTGTGTGTGTGCACGTGTTTGTTTGTGTGTGTGTGGTTAGAGGTGCTTTTGTGTAGATGTTTCTGTGGTTGTGTGTGTGTGTGTGTATTTCTGTGTGGTTGAGTGTGTGCATGCATATGTTTGTGTGTGATTGTGCGTGTGTGTGTGTGTGGTTGTAGATGTGTTTGTGCTTGTGTGTGTGCACGTGTTTGTTTGTTTGTGTGTGTGTGTGTATTTCTGTGTGGCTGAGTGTGTGGGTGCATTTGTATGTTTGTGTGATTGTGTGTGTGATTGTGTGTGTGTGGTTGTAGATGTGTTTGTGTGTGATTGTAGATGTGTTTGTGCTTGTGTGTGTGCACGTGTTTGTTTGTTTCTGTGTGTGTGTGGTTAGAGGTGCTTTTGTGTAAGTGTGTTTCTGTGGTTGTGTGTGTGTGTGTGTGTTTCTGTGTGGTTGAGTGTGTGGGTGTGCTTGTATGTGTGGGCATGCATATTTGTGTGTGGTTGTAGATGTGTATGTGCTTGTGTGTGTGTGTGCACGTGCTTGTTCCTCTGTCTTTGATTGTGTGTGTATGTGTGTGTTTGTTTGTGTGTGTGATTGTGTGTGTAGATGTGTGCTTGTGTGTGTGCGCGCATGTGTCTGAGTGGTTGTAATTATGTGGTTGTCTGTGTGTGTGTGGCTGCATATGTGTCATTGTGTAAGTGTTTCTGTGTGTGTGTGATTGTGTCTGTGTGCATGTTTCTGTGTGTGAGTGTGTGTTTGTGTGAATAGTTGTGTGTGTGATTGTGTGTTTGTGTATACAGTTGACTGATTTATACATACAGTAAGCAGTAACATTAGATCAGACACACACACACACACACACACTGTGGTCTGTAAACTCCAGAGCTTCTGTCCCTGAGTTTGCGTTTGTAATAAATAAGGAGAGCAGTATTGTCCATCACACACATCTGTGCTGTTGTTCTGCGCATCACTTCACGCTCCTTCAGCAGAGTTTACACCACAGCGCTGACTGATTATAACTCCACTCTTCAGGCTTTAGAGATGCTTATTTACACACGTTCAGCCTGGAAATGCAGATGTGTACAAACACGACAGCTCTGGGCTCAGATTCACCAAACAATCTGAACAAATCAGGCATTTAGTATTCCCATTCCCCCTAACATACATTATAAACATACTGATTGAATAATTCATTCATTCATCCATCCATTTCATTTATTCATTCCTTGATTCATCCATCCATTCATTCATTCATCCATCCATCCATCCTTTAGTTCACTAATCATCCATTCTTTAATGCACCCATTCATTCATTAATTCACCCATCCATTCTTTCGTTCATCAATTCATCCATCCATTGATTCATCCATCATTTTATTCATTGATTCACCCATTCATCTATCCATTCTTTCATTCATTCATTGATTCATCCATCCATCCATTTTATCTTTTTATTTATCGATTCATTCATTGATTCTTGGTTGGTTCACCCATTCATCCATCCATCCATCCATCCATCCATTTTTTCATTCATTGATTTCTCCATCCATCCATCTATCCATCCTTTTATTTATTGATTCTTGGTTGGTTTATCCATTCATCCTTTCATTCATTGATCCTTTTATTCATTCATCCATCCATCCATCAGTCCTTTCTTTTATTCATTCATCATCCTTTCATTCGATTCATCCATCCATTCATTGATTCATTAATTGATTCGTCCATCCATCCATAATATACATCCATCCATCAACCCATTCATCCATCATTCATCGTTTCATTCAACCATTGATTGATTGATCCCTCCGTTCATCCATCCATCCTTTTATTCATCCATCCATTCGCTCATTCATCCAACCATTCATTCATTAATCCATCCATCCATCCATCCATCCATCCATCCATCCATCCATCCATCATCCATTCATTGCTTCATCCATCCATCCTTTCATTCATCCATTCATTGATTCATTCGCCCATCTGTCGATTCCATTCATTCGTCTTCCATCCTTTATTCATCTATTGATTGATTCAATTATCCCTCCTTTCATCCATCCATCCTTTTATTCATTCATTGATTTATCCATCCATCCATCCTTTTATTCATCGATTCATTCATTAACTGATTCTTGGTTGGTTCATTCATTCATCCTTTCATTCATTCATCCATCCATCATCCTTTGATTGATTTATCCATCCATCCTTTTATTTATTGATTTGTTCATTGATTCTAGGTTGATTCATCTATTGATCCATCAGTTCTTTCTTTTATTCATTCATCATCCTTTCATTCATTGATTCATTCATCCATCCATCCATAATATACATCCATCCTTTCATTTATCCATCATTCATGCATCCATCATTCATCCTTTCATTCAACCATTGATTGATTGGTCCCTCCGTTCATCCATCCATCCTTTTGTTCATCCATCCATTCACTCATTCATTCATCCAACCATTCATTAATTAATCCATCCATTTATTCATCCATCCATCATCCATCCAACCTTTCATTCATCAATTCATTGATTCATTCACCCATCTGTCAATTCCATCCATCCATCCATTCGCTCATTCATTCAACCAACCATTCATTCATTTATTATTCCATCCATCCTTTCATTCATCCATTCGTTGATTCATCCATCCATCCTTTCATTCACTCATCCACTAATTCATCCATCCATCCTTTCTTTCACCCATCCATTAATTCACTCATTATTTAATTGTTCATTCATCCATTCATTTTTTTCTTCATTGTATTATGCACTGTAAAAATATTCATAAATTAGCAGTTTTCTGTATTTTGAGTCATGTTTTTACTTTTTTGATTTTTTTCTTATAATTTTCCTAAATTCAGCCAAAATAACATTTTCAGCAACATTTCTGATGAATCTGAGTGAGCTGTGTGTTTTCTATACGCAAAATTGTTCAAAAGTGCAAAGAAAATAGTTTATTTAGCTCATGTCTGTGGTGTAAACACTCTCCTTCTCTTCAGATTTACCTGAGCTTTACTATTAGCAGCCAAGATACAACATCACTTCACAGGATTTCTCCCAGTGAGTATTTCATTTTATCACTAAATCTTATGCTCTTCCTCGATATAATTTACAGTACATTTTAAAATAGCGATGCATTTACCAAACAACTGCTTCTAAGTGGATTTGGACTGTAAACATTCCCTAAAAGTCAAGTTATTTATGTATTTAATGTGTTTTATTTTTTCCTGGAAATGTTTCGTCATGTTATGTGTTTTATTTTAATTAATTCTGCGCAAATTAAGCTCTTTTTATATATAAAAGTATGCGCAGAAATACCCAGAAAGATCCACAGGTTGTGTCTGGTCCTGATTCATATGTATTGCTGAGGTTTCTGGGTGTTTTTTGCTGCTGAATTCACATTTTTGGGTTTCTCCGCAGATTCTCCATGACAGGAGGACGATACTTCTGCGAAAACACAAAACATGATTATATACAGAATTAACACTTTCTCCTGATGGTGTCGCACTGCAAAAGAGTTTTTGTCTTGTTTCTAGTCCAAGTATCTACAAATTCTTAAATCAAGAAGCATTTCCTAGACAAGCAAAACATATTGGGCCGGCGCAATAAGGGGCAAGACATGTTTGGAGCGATTTGTTGCCATTGACCAACTAAAAGCTGCTCTGAAGTCCAGCAGAGCGCGTTAGTTATGAGCCTATGCAGGTCCAAACACTTACACATTGCTGAATACACACAGGATGATTTGTTTTGCCCTGTTCGAATCTGTCTGAATGCTGTTCCAGTTCCAGTTACTGATTCTGTGATGTCAGTGTAAATGATTAGATATGCTCAAATCTTCAGTGTACTACCTTACTGACTATTGATAAGCAGCCAACTAGCTGTTAGCATTACATCTACCTCTATATGTGCTTGTGGAGCTGATGTTGTTTGATCAGCTTTAGTGTGTGTGTGTGTGTGTGTGTGTGTGTGTGTGTGTGTGTGTGTGTGTGTGTGTGTGTGTGTGTGTGTGTGTGTGTGTGTGTGTGTGTGTGTGTGTGCGCGTGTGTGTGTGTGTGTTTGTGTGTGTGTGTGTGTCTTACTCTGCAGATTTGATATGGCGTGCTCCAAACCCTTCATGGCTTTCAGCTGATTACTCCTGAATCTGGCCAAACCAAACTCCTAAAACAACAACACACACAACATTAAAAAGCCTGCTCACATCAACAGTCAGGTCTCACCATGCCTTTTTTTAGTGCTTCCATAAAGAAAAATTATACAGGCCAATATATGCAAATTACATACGGTTGAAGTCAGAATTATTAGCCCCCCTGTTTATTTTTTCCCCAATTTCTGTTTAACAGAGCAGATTTTCTCAGCACATTTCTAATCATAATAGTGTTAATAACTCATCTCTAATAACTGATGTCTTTTCTCTTTGTCATGATGACAGTAAATAATATTAGACTAGATATCCTTCAAGACACTAGTATTCAGCTTACAGTGACATTTAAAGGCTTCACTAGGGTAATTAGGTTAACTAGGCAAGGCAAGGCAAGTTTATTTCTATAGCACATTTCATACACAGTGGCAATTCAAAGTGCTTTACATAAACAGGAATAAAAGAGACAGCTTTAAATCATATAAAGACCAGATGAAAACAAAATTTGGACAGTTTTTCCATATTCCAAAACACCGTTGTATCATGTTTTCTCATTTTTACCCCCCATCCTCTCCCCCCTTGTGGACTTTTTCAGTATCTATTAATCTATTGGACGTCTCCAACAGATTCGACTTTTCACCCAAAATCGAAAAAATGAAGCTTTACAGCTCTAATTGCGTGCTCCCCAAAGCAGGTTAGGGTAATTAGGGTAAAGTTAGGGTAATTAGGCAAGTCATTGTATAACAGTGGTTTGTTCTGGAGACAATCCAACACTAATATTGCTGAAGGGGGCTAATAATATTGACCTTAAAATGAGTTTAAAACTATTAAAAACTGCTTTTATTCTAGCTGAAATAAAACAAATAAGACTTTCTCCAGAAGAAATAATATTAGAGGAAATACTGTGAGAAATTCCTCAATCTGAGAAACATCATCTGGGGAATATTTGGACAAGAAAAAAAGAGTTTAATAATTCTGACTTCAGCTGTATATGACATATTTGGTATTCACAAACATGAAATATTTGTTGTGTATGCAATATATTTACATTCCTTCTTTACATTCATTTTCCTTCGGCATAGTCCCTTATTTATCAGCGGTCACTACAGCGGAATGAACCACCAACTATTTTAGCATGTTTTACACAGCAGATGCCCTTCCAGCCACAACAATTTATTGCATATTTTTTCAACCATTAGAAATACAAATATGCACATACATGTTCAAATATATAAAAAAATGAGTACATATTAGTGCTGGGAAAAGATTTATCACATCCAAAATAAATGTTTTGGCATTTTGTGTGTGTGTGTGTGTGTGTGTGCGTGTGTGTGTGTGTGCGTGTGTGTGTGTGTGTGTTATATATTTATTATGTATATGTGTCACACACACACACATAGAAATAAAACTATACAAAGTTTTGTAAAAATAGATATTAAAATGTGTATAATTTGTGTCATATACATATATACTTTATATCTAAATATAAATAAGCATTTTCTCAAAGGTATGCATGCATGTGTGTATTTATGTATACATAATAAATATACACAGCACACACACTTAAAGTATGTCAAAACAAACATTTATTTTGGATCCATTAATCCAGATTAATTTTTACCCAGCACCATTATATATAAAACATATATCTACAATTATTAACACATATATTAACACATATATCAAATAGTATTTAATATATTTTAACATATATTTGTAATGCCAATGGTGGAAAAATATATAGGTAAGTGGGTGATTTTTGCAGTATTTGAAACTATATGTTGCATTTAGGACAGATTTTATATACAGTCAGAATTATTAGCCCCCTGTTTATTTTTTTTCCCTAATTTCTGTTTAAGGCAGAGCAGATTTATTTAACACATTTCTAATCATAATAGTGTTAATAACTCATCTCTAATAACTGATTTATTTTCTCTTTGTCATGATGACAGTAAATAATATTAGACTAGATATTCTTCAAGACACTTCTATACAGCTTAAATGACATTTAAAGGCTTCACTAGGGTAATTAGGGTAACTAGGCAGGTTAGGGTAATTAGGCAAGTTATTGTATAATGATGGTTTGTTCTGGAGACTATCGAAAAAAATATATAGCTCAAAAGGGCTAATAATATTGACCTTAAAATGTTTTTAAAAAAATTAAAAACTGCTTTTATTCTAGCTGAAATAAAACAAATAAGACTTTCTCTAGAAGAACAAATATTATCAGACATACTGTGGAAATTTTCTTGCTCTGTTAAACATTATTTGGGAAATATATTAAAAAATAATTTTGACTTCAACTGTACATGAAATCCAAACATGAACTTGTATGTCTTTCCTATAATTTGCATATGCTTCCACATGTCAGGTTTTGGTGTGAGGTTGTTGTGAAATGCTACTGTATGTGTGTGTGTTATGTACCTGTATGGGTCTGGAGAGGCCGAAGACTCCGGATGAGATCCAGGCTTGTCTGGTGATGTGTGTCCACACCGGTCTGTCCTGCTCACCGGTAAACACACACCGCTCCACCACACGCTAAAGAGGAGAAAACACACTCAGGTCAGACCACACAGAACACACACTCACACACAATCAGTAACACAGCCTTAACCTTATATAACACACTCATAAGGAAACCCCTGGAGTGTTTCTGGGAGCTATTACAAGACTTTGGAAATGTAATCAATGTCCATGAGGTTACCATATGTGATCGTTCGCCAGATAAAGGGTTAAAAAACCTAGAATAGTGTCTAACTATTGATGGATGTTCAGTTTAGTCCGCAACATCAGTCAAACAATAGGTGGTATGAATCTGCAATCAAAATGTTTGACATTTACATTGCGAGCAATGAACATTCCCAGATTTAAGAGCGTGAGTGTTCTCATTTTTCTCACCATTAATTTGCTGTGATTTACGTTCCAGGTCATGGTGGTGAGGCTCCGGTTGGAGAGGTCGACCACTGAGTCCTCGATGATATAAACAGAGCGTCTGCCAGGGAAGATCCGCTCGGCCCAGCGAGGGAGACGATTGGTTTTAGTGAAGAGTCTTCGAGACACCAGGAGGTTTTCTGACGTCACCTCACGAAACAACACGTCCTCCGTCAAGACATGAGAGCTGACAGAAACAGGTCAACTGTGCTGTAGTTAGCCATATCTTTCAACATAATCAGAAAATACTTTAACTTTTTATTTTATTAAGAGCGCAAAAACATATGATATATGGTAAATACTACATACAGTTGAGGGTAAAATTATTCACTCATTTCCCAAATCATGTTTCTCAGATTGAGGAATTTCTCACAGTATTTCCTCTAATATTTGTTCTTCTGGAGAAAGTCTTATTTGTTTTATTTCAGCTAGAATAAAAGCAGTTTTTAATAGTTTTAAACTCATTTTAAGCTCAATATTATTAGCCCCCTTCAGCAATATTAGTTTTGGATTGTCTCCAGAATAAACCACTGTTATACAATGACTTGCCTAATTACCCTAACTTTACCCTAATTACCCTAGTGAAGCCTTTAAATGTCACTTTAAGCTGAATACTAGTGTCTTGAAGAATATCTAGTCTAATATTATGTGCTGTCATCATGGTGAAGAGAAAATAAATCAGTTATTAGAAACAAGTTATTAAACCATTATTATTATTTTTTTTTTTAATAGGTAAAATTAATTTGAACAGAAGCAGATACACTCGATAAGCTCATAACAGGTCTGTTTTTAATGTCTTTCATAATGTTTTGTTTACTAAGATAACCCAGGTCAGTACCTGTATGGGTTTGGGTATCTCTGCCAGAACGCCGTCAACACAAGCTCCCATGGGTTCTTAATCTCCGTCTCGCTGAAGAAATATTTCCCCATCACGAGCCCAGCAGAGACCCGCAAACACAGTCCTGAACACACACAAAATCATATCCGAAAGGCTGGTTTTAATAATATGAAGACATTTAGAAATAAAGGGATAGTTTTGAAACAAGTGAAGTGTGAGTAAATAGTGAGGACATTTTAATCTCTGAGTGAACTGTCCCTTTAAGGCCTGTGACTGTGTGAACATTTCAATATTTCAGAGTTTAAATCATCCGGCCACAAGAAATGTTTAGTAACTTTAATAAAGATTAAATAATATACAATGAAGACTATGCAGTGTTGATTATTCAATGTCTGTACCTGAATCGTGAATACCTGAAAACTAGAATTCACTTTAGTCTTTACTATATTTGAATTATCCATGCTTGTAATTTATTTGTTCTATATTATTCGAGATTCACTCCTCTACAAAAACCCCTCAATCAATCCAAATAAAGGTGTTAAATCATCTGGTGAAATTGCATTCACATCGCAATATACATCACAGAAATATAAAATATGGTAATGTCAGATGTTTCCACTATCGTGTAGCCCTCATTCAAGTATTAAAAAAATTTTCATAAAAAAAATCACATTTCCCTGCCAAAACAAACAGCTTAAACCTGGTTGGCTGGTTTTAGCTGGTCGACCAGCCTGGTTTTAGAGGAGTTTTAGCCATTTCCAGCCTGGTGCTAGCTGGAAAATGACCAGCTAAAACCAACTTGACCAGCCTGGTTTAAGCTGGAGATAGCTGTTTTTTTCTGGGCTCCCAGTCTGGCTATGCTGGTCAAGCTGGTTTTAGCTGGTCATCTCCCAGCTAAGACCAGGCTGGAAATGGCCCAAACCCCTCTAAAACCAGCCTGGTCGACCAGCTAAACCCAGCCAACCATCCTAGGCTGGTTTAAGCTGGATTTTTCAGCAGGGAGTTGAACAAATTACCTTAATTTCGATATATATTAACGTTAGGACATTTACTGAAAATGTGTTGAAGGAACATAACGTTAATCTTTACTTAATACTCTAGTTTTGCGTCAGAAAATTATTTACTAATTAAATTAGATTTGATGTGAACTTTAAATAAATCGCAATCTGCTCATTTACTCGAATATACTGCAGTTATTACAGTAAAGCTATAATGAATTAAATATGATAGAGGCGTCTTACATTAAACAATCACTAAGACATGAAGATCATGTTATTTATCATTTTTGGTGTTTATACATTAACTATAAATACATATATTTTCCATAACTCGCGTTTTTACGGAAAAGTGCGGGTTACCATGGTGATAGTCGGAAGCTTCCATCAAGCGGAAGTTGTATTAGCAGATAAAAACACTGGAGAGGGAACCGGATAAAACCGAACCGAAGCAGACACAAACACACCGACAATAATCAATAATCAGAGGCTTTCTTTACAGTTCACATGCTGATCAGTTGATGTGTAATGATGTTCACCTGTCATCTTCTATAATCCGCTTTAGTAGAGAAACCCCAAAAGCGAACGGTCACCTCTTCCAAAGCTCTTATTAGTTTGATTTAACACAACTTTCGGCTCTTTAATGGACATGTGTTTCTTTTAATAAGCTGTATTTATAGTTCGGCATTATTGTCCGTTTATTTCTCGAATAAAGCGGCACGTCAGAACCGCGCGCGTGCACATGAGCGAGACCAAAACAACACAGATAATCGCGAATAAACACGAGTAGAGCTTGTATAATGTATAATATGTGTAATATGTATAATAATATATATAAAAAAGCAGAAATGTAGTTTATTCAGTAAATTCACTCACTCTGATTCTGCACCTCCGAATGAACATCACCAACTTCCGCTGCATTTCCGCTCTACGAGAGCGCGCGCGCGTGTCCGCGTCATAGCGAGCGAACATCATTAATAATAACATTATTATAAACACCATCAATAACTAACATGTATAATAAACAACATTTTAAAAAGGCAACATATGATAAATATTAATTATTATTAATTAGTATTAATAGCACACACTTACAATACGTAATAATTGAAATCTACTGATATTGTTATTATTATTATTGAATAGATGTCATTGTGCATATTGATGTATT
>NC_079457.1:1031400-1046400 GCF_903798145.1 Danio aesculapii
GCAGTAACTGTATTGATGGTGATGCGTTAAGTGTCTCCAGCAGGAGTCGTCGCTCCCACGGGAGACGGGCGTCTCCCATAGGAGCGGTCACTGCGCTGGCAGTGGTGGTAAGGTGTACTTCTCCCATGGGAGCTGTCACTGCACTTGCAGTGATGCATAATTAAGGTGTACGTCTCCCGAGGGAGCTGTCACTGCGCTTGCAGTGGTGCATGATAAGGTGTACGTCTCCCATGGGAGCTGTCACTGCGCTTGCAGTGGTGCATAATTATAATGTGTACGTCTCCCGTAGGAGCGGTCACTGCGCTTGCAGTGGTGCATAATGAGGTGTACGTCTCCCATGGGAGCGGTCACTGCACTTGCAGTGGTGCAAAATTTTGTAAAGGTGTACGTCTCCCGTAGGAGCGGTCACTGCACTAGCAGTGGTGCATGATAATGAGGTGTACGTCTCCCGTGGGAGCTGTCACTGCACTTGCAGTGGTGCGTAATTATAAAGTGTACGTCTCCCGTAGGAGCGGTCACTGCGCTTGCAGTGGTGCATAATGAGGTGTACGTCTCCCATGGGAGCGGTCACTGCACTTGCAGTGGTGCATAATTTATAAAGGTGTACGTCTCCCGTAGGAGCGGTCACTGCGCTTGCAGTGGTGCATAATGAGGTGTACGTCTCCCATGGGAGCGGTCACTGCACATACAGTGGTGCATAATATATAAAGGTGTACGTCTCCCGTAGGAGCGGTCACTGTACTAGCAGTGGTGCATAATAATGAGGTGTGTGTCTCCCGAGGGAGCGGTCACTGCACTTGCAGTGGTGCATAAGATGTACGTCTCCCGTGGGAGCTGTCACCGCACTTGCGGTGGTGCATGATTATAAAGGTGTACGTCTCCCGTAGGAGCGGTCACCGCGCTAGCGGTGGTGCATAAAAAGGTGTACGTCTCCCGTGGGAGCAGTCTCTGCGCTTGCAGTGGTGCATAATAATGAGGTGTGCATCTCCTGTTGGAACGGCTATGTAGATGCTGTATTAGCGTTATTAAAATATATTATGCAAAGTATATTTCGAAGGAAGTGTCGTGTCAATGAAGGAATGTGTTTTGAATAAGGGTTTGATGGGCTTTTCTAATGTGAGAGCGGTCGGCTCGAATGTAGCACTTAAAGGCCTGTGAGGACCAGCGTCCGAGTGTTTGGATCTGCTGCTCTGATAGACCATTTTGTGCTGCAGTGGTGGCTGCACCTATTCTGAAGGAATGGCTGGAGAAATTGTCAGCTGGAAAGCCTGACTTAATTAGGACGCATTTAAGATGCTTCTGGAACCAGAAACGAGTGACTGGGCGATTGCTATCGTCTGTAAAAAGGGGGTCTGAAAGGGAAGTGGCTTGTGATCTCCTGATATGTGAAAATGCTAGCAGTGTTTGGTATGGATGGATAGGTGATTGAAGGTTGAAAATGTAAATGTAATGGCCTCTTTTTGCTTGATCAGTTTTGCTTTGTTTAATGAGGAAAGAAATGGTTTCGTTATCCAGCGTTACTAGATCGGATATGGTGGGATGAATGTTTGGGTTGAACCCTGATGTAATGGTGAGTTCTGAGCACCTTAAAAATCCGAAGAAGGCTAAAATAAACATGGCGTCGAGAGTACGTGCTGTGTGGATTGATTCGTATCCTTTGCGAAGAGTGGATATGCATTTAGTGAGTGTTTTCAGTGTTATGGGTTGTCGGGTGTCATGACGTGTGGGGTGGGTTCTCTGTATGCCTTTCAGGAGAAGAGTTGTTTGCGAATTAGCTATGTGAGGTGCAGGGGAGCCGTAAATTAGTTTGTGGAAAAATTGAATTCCACTCAAATAGCCTTTAATGGAATTGATCTGGAGTTTTTTGATAATTGTGAGGTAGGATATGTAAGATGAAATGGAAAGTAGAGAAAAATCAGGAAACAGTATGTTATAACATGCATGGAATGTTTTAAAGCTTTTCCATGCTGTTAAATATGACTGCAGGGTTCTAGGAGCCACTGCCTGAAGGATAAAGTCGAGAGAGGCTCCAAGCAGGTTTTTTAAAGGATGATCTATGGGAATATCAGCTCTGAATAAGGAGGGACTTGGATTGGAAACTGATCCGCCTCTGGTGCCAAATGTCTGAATTTCTGGAAGGCAAAACGAGAGAGAGAGTCAGCAATTTGATTTTTGGACCCAGAAATGTGATTTGCAGTTAAAATAAACTGGTCACATGCTGAGATCCAAGTTAGGCGTCTTAGTAGGGGAATTAGTGCTAGCGAATTTGAACGGCCTTTATTTATACAGTGAACGGTTGCTTCATTGTCACAGTGAATTATGATGCGGGAAGAGGACCATTCTTTACCCCATAGGGATGCAGCGACGACTAGTGGGTAGAGCTCGAATAGCGCCGATGATTTTAGTGGTTGCGGCAGGTCTAATAGCTGGGGCGGCCAAGTGGACGCGAACCAGCGTCCTTGATAGTAGCCTCCGAATCCGATTGACGGGGCGGCGTCGGTGAATAAATTAATGTCTGCTGGGGAGGATATGAGGTCGCTGTAAAAGAAGGAGAGACCGTTCCATTGTTTGAGGAATAATATCCATAAACGGAGTTCGTTTAGGCTATTGTCATCGATGGATATAATATCCTCTAGACCGTGAGCTGAGGACGCGAGAAATAAGAGATGAGAAATAAACGAGCGGCCTTGGGGAATTATGCGCATTGCGAAATTCAAATGGCCGAGAATTGATAATAGCTCACGCTTAGAACAGAGGGGACTGTCTAATAGGGAGGAAGCTACCAGGATCGTTCGATCAATTTTTTCCTTTGGTAGGGACGCTTGGAATTTATTGGAGTCTAATTTGATGCCCAAGAATTCGATTGAAGTGCTTGGACCGGCGGTTTTTTCCTCGGCGAGGGGAATCCCGAGTTCAGCGAAAACCTTCTGAACTGTCGAAAGGTGCGCGGCTGGTATAGCGTCTGGTGGTGAGATGATTAGGAAATCATCTAGTAGATGTATTAGATGCGGGGTTTCGTAGTTATTGGAAAGGATCCAGCAGATTGCTTCCGACAGCGTATCGAAAATCTTTGGACTACTTCTGCAACCAAAGGTTAGGCGGACGGAAAAATAATAATTTTTTCGCCAAAAAATGCCGAAAAGGTGCCAAAAGTCAGGGTGGATGGGCATGACTTTAAAGGCGGACGTTATGTCGACTTTAGCCATCCATGCGCCGCGACCCGCGATTTTAATTAATGAAATAGCTTGGTCGATGTCATGATAAATCATTGAGTACTCTTCCAGAGGGATGAGACTGTTGATACTAGGAAACGGAGAGTTATGCGGGGAGGAGAGGTCGATTATTAAGCGTTTTTTATCGGAGAATTTCCTAGTGGCGATTGCCAATAGGACTGACGCGATAAACTCTGAAAGGAGGAGCGGAGAAAGGACCCATCATGAAATTTTCGTCTACTTCTTTTTTGATTAGACGGTCGACGACGTCGGGTTCGGCGAGAGCGGACTGAAGATTTGGACAAATAAAACTACAGGTGGGTAGGCTAATGACACCTGGATGAAAACCTGAAGACAGACCCGTTAATAGAAATTCGGTGAATTTGGGATCGGGATGTTTGAGCAGTTCCGATTTTAGGCGAGAAACATTCACAGGAGTCGATAGGTACTTTCTGGTATTTTTATTTACAGATTTTCTCACTGGACATACTGTGCGGGCGTGAGCGCCGCCGCAGAAATTGCAAACATGCAAAAAACGACATTTCTGTCTCCAGCACCTGCCGCTATTGAAGCTGGTGCACGGGCTGGCGGAGGCTGGGACAGAAGAGCTGTGATCAGAAAAAAGGGGCGGAATATTTGGGTTTGAGGGGACGTAACTGGTAGATCTGGGCTGGGCTGGGTCGGGGAGGGGAGGAGGGATGGGATTTATGAATGGGCATGATTCTGTGTGGTGGGTGGTGGATCGACAGACCGCGCAAGATATACTGCGGCAACCGAGAAAGACTTTATTATGGAGATCTGTGTCTATGGCTCCCCAGAATGGGGTCTGATTCCATTGTGAAATGCGAATGGCGCATTTAGCGGAGAAAAGGCGGTGGTATGTATAGAAATGAGAGCCTCCGTATGAGAGCGCGAGCTCAGCGACTATCGCGAGATAATCATTGAGCTCACGCCTCCTGTGGGGATAGACAGAACAAATGACGTCTGTATATCTTGAAAATGCTATTGTGAATTCTGCGAATGATAAGATGCGTGACTGAATGTTAGCTGTGTTTTTTAAGGTTACTGAAAATTGGCCGCAATCTATCTGGCGGTCTGCCGATGTGGGTGAAATGGGTGAGAGGAGAGAAAAAAGATCAACATCCGAACCTGACAGGATTTGGCTCCTGATGGTGTTGGAGACGGGTGGAGGATCCAGGGCGAGGGCGTTGGGTGGAACAGGTAGAGGCGTGGCTGTGGACAGAGAAAAAGACTTAGTGTGAAGAAGTGGCTGTGGGATGTTGGAGGCTAGAGCCGCTTGCGGAGGCATGCTCGCGCTACTGCTGGCCCTAGGATCACCGGTGGGAGGGAAAGAGAAAAGGGGAGGGGCTTCCGACGTTAGTGACGTCAGCGGAGGCGGCCTCACGCTGGAACTTGCGTCGGGGCCTGGAGGAAAGTTGTAAGCTAGGGCCGCTTGCGGAGGCATGCTCGCGCTGCTGACCCTAGGATCACCGGTGGGAGGAAAAGAGAAGAGAGGAGGGGCTGCCGACGTTAGTGACATCAGCGGAGGCGGCCTCACGCTGGAACTTGCGTCGGGGCCTGAAGGAAAGTTGTAAGCTAGGGCCGCTTGCGGAGGCATGCTCGCGCTGCTGCTGGCCCTAGGATCACCAGTGGGAGGAAAAGAGAAGAGAGGAGGGGCTGCCGACGTTAGTGACATCAGCGGAGGTGGCCTCGCGCTGGAACTTGCGTCGGGGCCTGAGAAAACCTGGGGAAGAAGAGGAATTAGAGGAGCTGGGTTTTGAGCTGGGAGCTGAGGCGGCCTCGCGCTCGCACTGCTCGCGGGAGCTTGGGAGGAATGGGGAGGCAGGATGTGAATTTGGGCCTGTGCTTCCTGTAGCGACCCTGCACTTGAGTTTGAAGGGGGGGCTGCGGGCCAAGGATATATTTGAGGATGAACTTCTGGTGCCGCTAGCGGAGGCAAGCTCACGCTATACTGGCGGCTCGAAGGAACGAGTCCAGAGCCGGCGTGGAGTCCCACTTCCGGGGTTTGAGATCCTACGTCCTCTGGACCTTGGGCTCTCCCCAGACTCGCTGACGGCCTGCTGCTGCGTCCGGGTCTGGAAGACTGGTTTCGATCCGGACGCTGGTATGGAGACTTTTGGACCTGGCCGGATTTTTTCGTGGCTTTGGAAGGTGGAGTGATGGAAGGAAGTGGTGCTCCGGATTGCAAGGCGTTATACATAGCCAGGAGGTCCGCCTTGGTGGTTCGGCGTGGAACGGTGACGCCTGCGCTGGCCAATGCTTGGCGGAGGTCAGAGACGGTGTTTATCCCTGTGGCTGGGACGGAGGACATGGCTGAGGCAAATGATGAGGCTGGAGAGGATTGCCTTCTAGGAGATGGAGATGGTGAGCCCCGTCTTGATCGGACAGCCGTGATTCTGGCTGAACGGCGGCCTCGAGGTGGAGCCGCGGGCTGAGCTGATGCGCTCTGCGGGGCTACGGAGCTTTGGGTACCGGCGGGAGATCTCAGAGGAGCCTCGGCAAGGAAGGCGTCGTCCTCTGCGAAGAGATTAATCTCAGACATTCTGCGTCGAAGTTTGGATGCTAAAGTCGTAAGATGCTGCAGGTAAGACAGCTTTGGTATATATAGGGGTTTGGTCAAGAACTGATTGGATAATAGAATAATTGTCAATGACGTATTTGATACTAAAACTTCTGCGCGTGTTTATCAAACATGATCTTTGTTTATCAAACATCACTTATTCACCATTCAGACGATTCCTAAGCCAATATAAGAGCCCTAGGTTCCATATCACAGCCATCTTCATTTTGAAGAATCCCCCCTTCCACCCCTACTCCTCCTCCTTTCCTAGATGGGTGGCACGGTGGCCCAGTGGTTAGCACTGTTGCCTCACAGCAAGAGTGTCTTTGGTCATTAACAAAGCCAGCTGATATTTCTGTGCGGAGTTTACACGTTCTCCTCATGCTCACGTGAGTTTCCCCCGGGTTCCCCAGTTTCCTCCGACCATCCAAAAACATGCAGCTTAAGTTAATTGACTGATCCAAATCAGCACCATAGACATGCTCCTAGTAAGTCGTTATCTCTTAAGAGCGATCACTATCTGTTCATTAGCATCTACAGCAGGGGAGTTCTCCAGATCTACCTGAGCTCAAACTCCCCTCTCGCCCTGCAAACGGGAGGGAGCCCCGGGCTCGAGGATCTTATGAGCTCAGGGCTCTCTCTCTGGACAGCATGCCAAACAAGCATTATAATCAATCATCAGCTCAGTGTCAACTCTTGAAGTGTGTTTTATTTATGTGCGTATGTGTGTGTATGTGTGTGTATGTGTGTGTGTGTGTGTGTGTGTGTGTGTGTGTGTGCGTGTGTGTGTGTGTGTGCAGGTCTGGAGATGGCGTGGGTCCTCCGTCCTCCAGAGAAGATTCTGAGCGGTGAAGAGTTTAACGTCATTTATTCTGTGACCGTCAGAGACGAATTCTACCAGTGGGCCATCGACAACGACATCTTCATACACCGGTATCATCATCTTTATCATTTTCATCATCATCATCATTATCATCATCCTCCTCATCTACATCATCATCTTCATCATATCATCATCTTCATCATCATCTTCATTTTTATCATCATCATCTTCATCACTCATACACCGGTATCATCATCATCATACACCGCTATCTGCATCATCATCTTCTTCATCATCATCATCTTCATCATCATCATCATCATCTTCATCATCTTCATCATCATCTTCATCATCATCATCTTCATCATCTTCATACACCGGTACCCTCATCTTCACCATCATCATCATCGTCTTCATACACCGGTATCCTCATCATCATCATCATCATCATCATCTTCATACACCGGTACCCTCATCTTCACCATCATCATCATCGTCTTCATACACTTCATACACTTCATACACTTCATACACCGGTATCCTCCTCATCATCATCATCTTCATCATCTTCATACCCCGGTACCCTCATCTTCACCATCTTCATCATCTTCATACACCAGTACCCTTATCTTCACCATCATCATCATCGTCTTCATACCCCGGTATTAAAGAATGATTATAAATACAGTAGGAATGACATGTTGAAAGAAAAAAACAATAACAAAGGCACAAAGATAAAATTGAAGTCAGAATTATTCATCCTCCTGTATATTTTACCCCAGCTTCTGTTTAACAGAGCAGATTTCTTCAACACATTTCTAATCATAATAGTGTTAATAACTCATCTCTAATAACTGATGTCTTTTCTCTTTGTCATGATGACAGTAAATAATATTAGACTAGATATTCTTCAAGACACTTCTATACAGCTTACAGTGACATTTAAAGGCTTCACTAGGGTAATTAGGGTAAAGTTAGGGGAATTAGGCAAGTCATTGTATAACAGTGGTTTATTCTGGAGACAATCCAACACTAATATTGCTGAAGGGGCTAATAATATTGACCTTAAAATGGGTTTAAAACTATTAAAAACTGCTTTTATTCTAGCTGAAATAAAACAAATAAGACTTTCTCCAGAAGAACAAATATTAGAGGAAATACTGTGAGAAATTCCTCAATCTGAGAAACATCATCTGGGAAATATTTGAAGAAGGCAAAAAGTTCTCAGGAGGGTAAATCATCCTGACTTCAACTGTAGGTAGGCAGACATACAGAGTGTTGTTGTAATCTGCATGCTCTCTTTCAGGTCCTTGACAGATGCAGCTGAGGCCAGGCATTTCTGTGAGCATCAGGAGTGTCCGTCTAACTGGAAGGATGCGAGTGGAGAAAACTGCTGCATTCACCATGCCAACATACACTCCTGCCCAATGGGATACATGGTACAGTCTGAGAATCATCATCATATCAGCCATATCACCCTGCAGCCCAAGAGCAGTTACTCACTGAAGCTAAGTAGGGCTGAGCCTGGTCTGTACCTGGATGGGAGACCACATGGGAAAACTAGGTTGCTGTTGGAAGTGGTGTTAGTGAGGCCAGCAGGGGGCGCTCAACCTGTGTTCTGTGTGGATCCTAATGCCCCACTATAGTGAAGGGGACACTATACTGTCAGTGAGCGCTGTCTTTCGGATGAGACGTTAAACCAAGTTCTGACTCTCTGTGCTCATTAATAATCCCATGGCACTTCTGGTATAGATTAGGGGTGTAACCCTGGTGTCCTGGCCAAACTCCCTCTCGGCCCTTACCCATCATGCTCTCCCAATCATCCCCATCCACTGAATTGGCTCTATCACTGTCTCTCCACTCCTTCTACAGCTGGTGTGTGGTGAATAGGGATGGGTATCATTAATGTATCATCGATACCACTTATCAGTTCTGTACTTAATGTTTTATAATGTAGCACCAAGACCGATAAAGTACCGAGTTTTGGTTCACATCCCTAGAGGTGAAGGACTGGCCCTGTTGTCCTGTAGCTGCTGCCGCATCATCCAAGTGGAAGCTGCACACTGGTGGTGGCGTGGAGAGACCCCTCCTCCCTCATGATTGTGAAGCGCTTTGGGTGTATTACATCATCATTATCATCTTCATCATCACGCCAACACTCCTGCCCAATGAGATACATGGTACAGTCTGAGGATCTTCATCATCATCATCTTCATCAAACTGTCGTCATCAGAGAAGGAGCCAATCCAAACGCAGAAGCAGACACTCAGACACTCAGACTGAAGAGAAACAAAACACACACTTTTATTTCAGTTCAGCTGATTTGTGCAGATTAATACTTCACCTAAAGAATAACAACATGCGCTTGCAGAATAAACACTGTACATTTAGATTGGACACCGATGTGGTGTGTGTGTTGTGTTGTGTAGAAACAGGCCAAAGAGAGAATCTGCGGCCCCTGGATCCCCGATGATGGCCGTATATTCACTCACACCATCTCCACATCTGGAAAAATGAGCCAGACCAACTGGAGCGCCAAGGTACACAAACACACACACATTCATACACACACTCACACATACACACAAACACACTCAGTGTTGTGCTCTGTGTCCAGGTGATGTTGTTTCACGAGGGTCTGACGTCTCTTATCGCTCACATCCGTGTGGGAAACATGCAGGTGGCGCTGGAGGCCAAGAGCACCGTCCTGCCCGCTATCAGTACTGTATCTGTGTGTGTGTGTGTGTGTGTGTGTGTCTGAGTGTGTGAGTGAGTGTGTACTGATGTGTGTGTGTGTGTTCAGTGTGTGGTGATGGTGTGTGTGAGCAGGAGGAGAGCTGCTCCACGTGTCCGGCTGACTGTGGTGATTGTCCGCTCAGCTCTGCTGTCCAAGCTGCCATCGCCCTGACCATCACCATCCTCATCCTCAGCTTCATCGTCAGCGCTATGGTGAGCAAACACACACACACACACACACCATCACCAACACACAGAACAATGCTAAAACATATTTAGGTATTTAATAGCCCTGCAGTAATGCACTGATAGCCATGCCCCTAAAAGACTGATAGCACTGTCCTAAAAGACTAATGGCCCTGCCCTACATGACTGATAGCCCCGCCCTACATGACTCATAGCCACGCCCCTAAAAGACTGATAGCACCGTCCTAAAAGACTGATGGCCCCGCCCTAAATGACTGATAGCTTCGCCCTAAAGGACCAATAGCTCTGCCTTGAATAACTGATAGCTCTGCTTTAAAGGATGAATAGCCCTGCCCTACATGACTGATAGCCATGCTCCTAAATGACTGATAGCCACGCCCCTAAAAGACTGATAGCTTCGCCCTAAAGGACCAATAGCTCTGCCTTGAATAACTGATAGCTCTGCTTTAAAGGATGAATAGCCCTGCCCTACATGACTGATAGCCATGCTCCTAAATGACTGATAGCCACGCCCCTAAATGACTGATAGCTCCGCCCTAAAAGATTGATAGCTGCACCCTAAATGACTGATAGCCCCACCCTAAAAGATTTATAGCCCCACCCTAAAAGATTGATAGCCCCACCCTAAATTTCTGTTACCTCTGTCCTGAAAGGCTGATAGCCCCACCCTAAAAGATTGATAGCCCCGCCCTAAATGACTGATAGCCCCACCCTAAAAGATTGATAGCCCTGCCTTAAAGGACTGATACCCCTATCCTTAAAGGCTGATAGCCCCACCCTAAAAGACCGATAGCCCCGCCCTAAATGACTAATAGCCCCACATGATGAAGATGATGATGAAGATGATGATGAAGATGTTGATTTGTGTGTTTTGCAGTGGTTGAAATATCAGAAAAAGAAGCTCTTATGGGATGAAAGCTGGATCATCGACTTCAATCACATTAAACAAGGTGAGAAACACCGTGTGTGTGTGTGTGTGTGTGCGTGTGTGTGTGTGTGTGTGCGTGTGTGTGTGTATTTTGTATCCTTGTAAGTTGTGGGGAAAAAAAATGTATGTGTGTGTGTCTATGTTTGTTTCTCTAATGCATATGTCTGTGTGTGTCTCTGTGAGTGTGTGAGTCTCAGTTTTTGCTTGTCTAAAGAGCGTGTGTGTGTGCATGTGTGTGTGTTCAGATTACATTGCGCGAGCAACGATGGGCAGCATCATGAGTGTCCCCGCGATCAACAGCGACTCGAACGCCAGCTGTGTAACGGCACTGAGCTCATACACTGGCGTCACTGCATCACGCAAACAACTCTACACACACACTGGCATATAGTGAGTAAACACACACACACACACACACACAGTCAAAAATAACACATACATACACACAAATAAATATAATACATACAAACATACACACACATACATAAACACACACATGGTCACACACTCAGTGCATTACACACAGAGATAGCACAGTCAAACATAATACACATGCACGAATAAAGTCCTCACAAACACATAGTCACACATAACACATCGATATAACATACACAGGCAAACATAACACACACATACAAACACAGAGTAACATAAGACACAGATACATGTAACACAAACATAACACATACACAAAGTATAATACACACACAAAAATAATACACACATACACAAACACACTACATAACTCGCACAGACAACGCACACACACAGACACCATACATAACACAACACACACTAGCACTCAAACATGACACACTCTCACTGAGAGACTCACGCTGGCGTCTGTTGTTTCAGTGATGGACGAACTGTCGCCATCAAGAAGATCAACACGAAAACATTTTCCCTCTCAAAGACGATTCGCCAAGAGGTCAAACAAGTCAGGTGAGAAAGAGCCCAGCTCATCTTCATCCTCCTCATTCTCACCATCATCAGTGTGATCTGTGTGTCTATTTGAGCGTGTGAGTGTTTGTGTGTGCGTGTGAGCGAATCAAACGTTCCATATCACATTTATGCATGTTACATTATTTTACATTAATAAAGTGTGTGTGCATGAATGTATAAATGTATAAATATACATATATGTGTGTGTGTGTGTGTGTGTGTGTGTGTGTGTGTGTGTGTGTCCTCAGGGAACTGGATCATCCAAACCTATGCAAGTTCTTTGGAGGGTGTGTGGAGGTTCCCAATGTGGCTATCGTGACAGAGTACTGTCCAAAAGGAAGCCTAAACGATGTCCTGCTGAATGACGAGATTCCCCTGAACTGGGGCTTCAGGTGCGCACACACACACACACACACATAGACACACACACACACACACACACACACACACACACACACACACACACACACACACACACACACACACACACACACACAATAATTAGTATTGTAAAATAATGAAAAATGTAAAAATATTTGATTCTTTCACTAATTGTTGTTTGACTTATTGTTTAACATTTTAGACAGTAACAGAGTTGATGATAACAGAGTTGACAGTAGCAGAGTTGATGATAACAGAGTTGACAGTAACAGAGTTGATGATAACAGAGTTGACAGTAACAGAGTTGATGATAACAGAGTTGACGGTAACAGAGTTGATGATAACAGAGTTGACAGTAACAGAGTTGATGATAACAGAGTTGACAGTAACAGAGTTGATGATAACAGAGTTGACAGTAGCAGAGTTGATGATAACAGAGTTGACAGTAACAGAGTTGATGATAACAGAGTTGACAGTAACAGAGTTGATGATAACAGAGTTGACAGTAACAGAGTTGATGATAACAGAGTTGACGGTAACAGAGTTGATGATAACAGAGTTGACAGTAACAGAGTTGATGATAACAGAGTTGACGGTAACAGAGTTGATGATAACAGAGTTGACAGTAGCAGAGTTGATGATAACAGAGTTGACAGTAGCAGAGTTGATGATAACAGAGTTGACAGTAACAGAGTTGATGATAACAGAGTTGACAGTAACAGAGTTGATGATAACAGAGTTGACAGTAACAGAGTTGATGATAACAGAGTTGACAGTAACAGAGTTGATGATAACAGAGTTGACAGTAACAGAGTTGATGATAACAGAGTTGACAGTAACAGAGTTGATGATAACAGAGTTGACAGTAACAGAGTTGATGATAACAGAGTTGACAGTAACAGAGTTGACGATAACAGAGTTGACAGTAACAGAGTTGACGATAACAGAGTTGACAGTAACAGAGTTGATGATAACAGAGTTGACAGTAACAGAGTTGATGATAACAGAGTTGACAGTAGCAGAGTTGATGATAACAGAGTTGACAGTAACAGAGTTGATGATAACAGAGTTGACAGTAACAGAGTTGATGATAACAGAGTTGACAGTAACAGAGTTGATGATAACAGAGTTGACAGTAACAGAGTTGATGATAACAGAGTTGACAGTAACAGAGTTGACGGTAACAGAGTTGACAGTAACAGAGTTGATGATAACAGAGTTGACAGTAACAGAGTTGATGATAACAGAGTTGACAGTAACAGAGTTGACGGTAACAGAGTTGACAGTAACAGAGTTGACGATAACAGAGTTGACAGTAACAGAGTTGATGATAACAGAGTTGACAGTAACAGAGTTGATGATAACAGAGTTGACAGTAACAGAGTTGATGATAACAGAGTTGACAGTAACAGAGTTGATGATAACAGAGTTGACAGTAACAGAGTTGACGGTAACAGAGTTGACAGTAACAGAGTTGACGGTAACAGAGTTGACAGTAACAGAGTTGATGATAACAGAGTTGGTGATAACAGAGTTGGTGATAACAGAGTTGTTTGTTTGTTTGCAGATTCTCCTTCGCTACAGATATCGCCCGCGGCATGTCGTACCTTCATGAGTTTAAGATCTGCCATGGACGACTGAAATCCTCCAACTGCGTGATTGATGACCGCTGGGTGTGTAAGATCACAGGTGTGTGTACATCCTACAGTCATACACACACGCGCACACACACACACACACACTAACGTCCGACACGTGTTGTTGTCCAGATTTCTGTCTGTGGTGTTTCCGGCGTGAGGACTGTGCGGAGCCGCTCTCCACCTACCAACAGAGACTGAGGGAGGTTTACACTCCACCTGAAGCACAGAGCGGCAGCCTGGAGCCTACTCTAGCTGGAGACGTGTTCAGGTGCACACACACACACACACACACACACACACACACACACACTCACACAGAGAGAGAAGAAGCACACACACACACACACAGAGAAGCACAGAGAGAGAAATTAAACCATTTTCATAAACCCTATCAAATACAAATACAAGCACACACACACATCTATCCACGCACATACACACAGAGAAATACAAGGACACACACAGACAAACTCGCACACACACATACACAACCATATATACACACACACATACAGACAAGTGCACATACATTTACACACGCATACACAAACCTATACACACAGACAAACTCATAACCACATCTATCCACATGCATACACACACCCACATGCATACACACATACATAAACAAACACACACATATATACAAAAAACACACATGCACAAAGAGACAAGTGCACACACATCTACACACAAGTATACGCACATGCACTCAAATATAAAACAGACTCACACACCCAAACACGCGCAAATATACCATGCAGATCATGCTCACACACACAAACACACACATATACAAATAAACAGACACACACAAATGTACCACACACAGACTCACACACACAAACACACAACAATAACACACAAACAAATAAACACACACACTTAAACATAGCACACACACACACAGACTGACACACACAGACACATGCTCAAATATAACACACACACACACACCCACACACACACAGACTGACACATACACACACACACACACACACAAATATAACACAAACACACAAGCACAAACAAACAATTGAACACTCAAGTATATACATACACAAGTGCAGGAACACACACTCAAACAAACAAACGCGCACACACACACACACACACACACACACACATCTATTACAGTTGTGGTTGTGTTTTGTTCGCAGTTACTCAATAATCCTGCTGGAGATTGCGACGCGGAACGATCCAGTGCCGGTGAGCTGGACCTGATTATTGATTATTGATTGTGTGATCTCATTATTAACAGACTATAATCGGATTAAAGCACTGCTGGCTGGTGAATTATCAGAGAATAATGCACACCTGAGGTTAAAATGCCACTTCAGTTCATCAGCTTACTCACCTGTGCATCATAATTCCACAGCCATCCATGAATTATTCCTAAAGGTGCTGCACAGCTGTAGATATAAGGTCCAATATGGCTTATCTTCCATCTTACTAGTGTTCATTTACTGTTATTGTCATGATGCGGTGATTTATTTGAATTTGAATATTGTGTGTATGTGTGTGTGTGTGTGTGTGTGTGTGTCATTTGC
>NC_079457.1:1051400-1126400 GCF_903798145.1 Danio aesculapii
CAAACTTGCAACAACATTCACACACATATAGCATAATGCACATCCAGCCGTTGTTATCACAGAATAACCCCTTCAGTCTTCTACTCGCAGAGACATATACACACACACACACTCGCACAGACATGTACACACTCACACACAAACTTGCAACAACATTCACACACATATAGCATAATGCACGTCCAGCCGGTTGTTATCACAGAATAACCCCTTCAGTCTTCTACAACAGCTGCTGTCGTGCTCTATTCTGCAATAACCACCGGCTGGATGTGCATTATCCCATAATTAACAGATTTAAAACATTACCGTAATGCATTAGTAAAAACATTCTTGTTATTTAATGATAACTGTAGTTATTAACGGATGGAATTAATGGATTATTTTTCTATTATATTCTATTTGACATTATTAATTATTATTATTGGACTAACTGATGTTGTTTTTGTTTGTTTTCTGTGGTGTTTGTTCTTCCATGTGCGTGTGTGTGTGTGTGTGTGTGTGTGTGTGTGTGTGTGTGTGTGTGTGTGTGTGTGTGTGTGTGTGTGTGTGTGTGTGTTCTCTTGATGTTCTCAGTGATATCGTGGGCTTCACGCAGTTGTCCAGCACCAGCACTCCTTACCAGGTTGTGGACTTTCTTAACAAACTCTACACGACCTTTGACGAGATCATCGACAACCATGATGTGTATAAGGTGGAAACAATCGGCGATGCATGTACGTCACTAAAGCACGGCATCACCACGCGCTAAACGAAACATAATATTTATTCGGTAAAACACCATTTATTTTTTCTGAAAACAGATTTTGCAGGGAGTGCCTTGTACCATAGGGATATTTTATAAATTAGGTTTCGCAAAAAAAGGTCGCAATTCTGACTTTTGTTTTATGTCGCAATTCAGATTTTTGAGTTTATTTCTTGTAATTCTGACTTTTTTACTGTAATTTAGAGTTTTCGTAATGCAATTTTGATGCAGACACATGCACTGAGTTAATTTATCGTAATTTTGACTTTCTCTTAATTCTGAATTTAAGTTTTGTTATTCTGACTTTTTGTAATTCTGAGTTTACATATGGTAATTCTGACTTTTTTCTCATAATTTTGAGTTTACGTCTTACAAATCTGACTTTTTTCTTAATTTTGAGTATAATTGTTGTTGTTCTGATTTTTTCTTGTAATTCTGAGTTTATTTCTTGTAACTCTGTCTTATTGTAATTCTGAGTTTGTCTCATAATTTTGACTTAATTCTTGTAATTCTGAGTTTGTCTTGTAATTCTGACTTTTTTCTTGTAATTCTGAGTTTACGTCTCGTAAATCTGACTTTTTTGTTATAATTCTGAGTTTATTATTCGTAATTCTGACTTACTGCTTGTAATTCTGAGTTTTTTTGTAATTCAGACTTTTTTCTTGTAATCCCAAATTTACGTCTTGTAATTCTGACCTATTTCTTATAATTCTGAGTTTATTTTTTGTAATTTTGACCTATTTCTTATAATTCTGAGTTTATTTTTTGTAATTCTGACTTATTTCTTGTAATTCTAAGTTTATTATTCGTAATTCTGACTTATTTCTTATAATTCTGAATTTATTTTTCGTATTTCTGATTTTTTTCTTGTAATCCCGAGTTTACGTCTTGTAATTCTGACTTATTTCTTATAATTCTAAATTTATTATTCGTAATTCTGACGTACTGCTTGTAATTCTGAGTTTATTATTCGTAATTCTGACCTATTTCTTGTAATTCTGAGTCTATTGTTTGTAATTCTGACTTATTTCTTATAATTCTGAGTTTATTATTCGTAATTCTGACTTACTGCTTGTAATTCTGAATTTATTTTTCGTAATTCTGACTTACTGCTTGTAATTCTGAATTTATTTTTCGTAATTCTGACTTTTTTATTGTAATCCCGAGTTTACGTTTTGTAATTCTGACCTATTTCTGATAATTCTGAGTTTATTATTCGTAATTCTGACTTATTCTTATAATTCTGGGTTTATTATTCGTAATTCTGACATACTGCTTAATTCTGAATTTATTTTTCGTAATTCTGACTTTTTTCTTGTAATCCCGAGTTTACATTTTGTAATTCTGACCTATTTCTTATAATTCTGAGTTTATTTTTTGTAATTCTGACTTCTTTCTTGTAATTCTAAGTTTATTATTCGTAATTCTGACTTATTTCTTATAATTCTGAATTTATTTTTCGTATTTCTGATTTTTTTTCTTGTAATCCCGAGTTTACGTCTTGTAATTCTGACTTATTTCTTATAATTCTAAATTTATTATTCGTAATTCTGACGTACTGCTTGTAATTCTGAGTTTATTATTCGTAATTCTGACCTATTTCTTGTAATTCTGAGTCTATTGTTCGTAATTCTGACTTATTTCTTATAATTCTGAGTTTATTATTCGTAATTCTGACTTACTGCTTGTAATTCTGAATTTATTTTTCGTAATTCTGACTTACTGCTTGTAATTCTGAATTTATTTTTCGTAATTCTGACTTTTTTATTGTAATCCCGAGTTTACGTTTTGTAATTCTGACCTATTTCTGATAATTCTGAGTTTATTATTCGTAATTCTGACTTATTCTTATAATTCTGAGTTTATTATTCGTAATTCTGACTTATTCTTATAATTCTGGGTTTATTATTCGTAATTCTGACATACTGCTTAATTCTGAATTTATTTTTCGTAATTCTGACTTTTTTCTTGTAATCCCGAGTTTACATTTTGTAATTCTGACCTATTTCTTATAATTCTGAGTTTATTTTTTGTAATTCTGACTTATTTCTTGTAATTCTAAGTTTATTATTCGTAATTCTGACTTATTTCTTATAATTCTGAATTTATTTTTCGTATTTCTGATTTTTTTCTTGTAATCCCGAGTTTACGTCTTGTAATTCTGACTTATTTCTTATAATTCTAAATTTATTATTCGTAATTCTGACGTACTGCTTGTAATTCTGAGTTTATTATTCGTAATTCTGACCTATTTCTTGTAATTCTGAGTCTATTGTTCGTAATTCTGACTTATTTCTTATAATTCTGAGTTTATTATTCGTAATTCTGACTTACTGCTTGTAATTCTGAATTTATTTTTCGTAATTCTGACTTACTGCTTGTAATTCTGAATTTATTTTTCGTAATTCTGACTTTTTTATTGTAATCCCGAGTTTACGTTTTGTAATTCTGACCTATTTCTTATAATTCTGAGTTTATTATTCGTAATTCTGACTTATTCTTATAATTCTGGGTTTATTATTCGTAATTCTGACATACTGCTTAATTCTGAATTTATTTTTCGTAATTCTGACTTTTTTCTTGTAATCCCAAGTTTAAGTCTTGTAATTCTGACCTATTTCTTATAATTCTGGGTTTATTATTCGTAATTCTGACTTATCTCTTATAATTCTGAGTTTATTTTTCGTAATTATGACTTATTTCTTGTAACTCTAAGTTTATTATTCGTAATTCTGACTTATTTCTTGTAATTCTGAGTCTATTGTTCATAATTCTGACTTATTTCTTATAATTCTGAGTTTATTATTCGTAATTCTGACTTACTGCTTGTAATTCTGAATTTATTTTTCGTAATTCTGACTTTTTTATTGTAATCCCGAGTTTACGTTTTGTAATTCTGACCTATTTCTGATAATTCTGAGTTTATTATTCGTAATTCTGACTTATTCTTATAATTCTGAGTTTATTATTCGTAATTCTGACTTATTCTTATAATTCTGGGTTTATTATTCGTAATTCTGACATACTGCTTAATTCTGAATTTATTTTTCGTAATTCTGACTTTTTCTTGTAATCCCGAGTTTAAGTCTTGTAATTCTGACCTATTTCTTTTCATTCTGGGTTTATTATTCGTAATTCTGACTTATCTCTTATAATTCTGAGTTTATTATTCATAATTATGACTTATTTCTTGTCATCCCGAGTTTACATTTTGTAATTCTGACCGTTTTCTTATAATTCTAAGTTTATTATTCGTAATTCTGACTTATCTCTTATAATTCTGAGTTTATTTTTCGTAATTATGACTTATTTCTTGTAATTCTAAGTTTATTATTCGTAATTCTGACTTATTTCTTGTAATTCTGAGTTTATTATTCATAATTATGACTTATTTCTTGTAATCCCGAGTTTACATTTTGTAATTCTGACCTATTTCTTATAATTCTGAGTTTATTATTCGTAATTCTGACTTATCTCTTATAATTCTGAGTTTATTTTTCGTAATTATGACTTATTTCTTGTAATTCTAAGTTTATTATTCGTAATTCTGACTTATTTCTTGTAATTCTGAGTTTATTTTTCGTAATTATGACTTATTTCTTGTAATTCTGAGTTCACGTTTCGCAATTCTGAATTTTTTCTTCTAATTCTGAGTCTATTGTTTTGTATTTCTGACTTTTTTGTTGTAATTTGAGGTTTATTTATCGTTATTCTGACTTATTTTCTTGTAATTCTCAGTTTGTCTTGCATTATTGTTTGAGTTTTTAAATAAGAATTAAAAATGTATTTTTCTCGCAATTCAGGATTTATCCTTGTAATCCTCTGTTTGCCCTAAATTGAAAAATAAATGTATGAAATTCAGATAAGAAGAAGAAGAAGAAGAACTACAATTCAATAAAACATTGCACATTACTCAATTGATAAAAAGATTACAGGCTGTTCATGTAGAAAATCATTGATTTAAGTTGTTGGTTCTGTCTTTAGAAGAAATACATTGCAAAAATACGTTTTTTGAGAGTGTAGACTGATGCGATTATGTCATTGGCTGTTCTTCATATAAGTGGGTGGGGCTAGAATTGTACTTAGCCACACTTTACTTACTGCAACTCTCTGGTAGAATTTCTGCACAGCATCATGGGTAATGTAGTTTTCAGGGTTATGAATGATGTCTGCATTAATTCAAAGAATTGTTGTATAAATAAGTTAATAGTTTAAAGCTTATTAAAAATTAATTTCATTTCCCTATGGACAGCCTGAATGCCTGTTCTCTGTAAATGTGAGCATGCAGATTTGATTGTGTGTGTGTTGTGCCACAGATATGGTGGTTTCGGGGGTCCCGCAAGAAAACGGGATCCTGCACGCATCTGAAATTGCCAGCATGGCTCTGGATCTGGTGTCTGTCTGCAAAACTTTTAGGATCCCACACAGACCTCAAACACAGCTGCAGATCCGTGCGGGAATACACTCCGGTGCGCACCAAAACACACTTTAATCAGCTTTCACACTTACATATTTCTGCTTATAATTAAACCTGAGATTAATCAGCATTCACCTGTATTTACAGTGAGGGACCATCTCTCTCTCTCATTAGTATAAACAGTACTAAGTAAGAAGCAGCCGTCTGCCATTTTTTTACTAATACTGTATAGGTAATAGTATCTCAGCGGCATGGACGTTATTTGTCATGATGTGAGATCTTTGTCAGTCTGGTTTATTTGGTGTTTTTTTGGTGGTTTCCTTCAGGTCCTGTAGTTGCAGGAGTCGTAGGAACAAAGATGCCAAGATATTGTCTGTTTGGAGACACTGTGAACACAGCATCCCGCATGGAGTCCACCAGTGAAGGTAACGCAATTAAACATCAGTGCTTATCCTTAAATTAATAACTTTTAGTAGTAGTTTAATTAGTAGCTGTTAAATAATGGAAATATTCATGACTGTAATCAACAAGGAAAATTAAAGATGCATAATTTCACATTAATACAAATAGAACAGGTGATTAAATGTTTTATCTCAGTTTGACTTTCTGACTTTTTTCCTTGTAATTCTTAGTTTTCATCACACAATTCAGATTTATCTTTTACAAAGCACTGAAATAATGATGCAGAAATGTGCAAAATGATCTAAAAGCAATGCTAACTGTACTCCAGAGTGTGTTTTGAGAGGCAGATATTCAGTGCAGTGTTTTGTGGTTTGGTTTTGTGTGCAGCGCTGAAGATCCAGTGCAGCTCTAGTGCGTTTTTCCTGCTGGAGGAGATCGGCGGATACCTGCTCACCTGCAGAGGAGTTTTACAGGTCAAGGTGAGACTCTGAATAGTCATTCATTCATTTTATCTTTTTACCATCAACTCTGTTATCGTTAACTGTTATTGTCAACTCTGTTATCGTTAACCCTGTTACAGTCAACTCTGTTACCATCAGCTCTGTTGTTCTCAACTCTGTTATCGTTAACTGTTACCGTCAACTCTGTTATCGTTAACCATGTTACAGTCAACTCTGTTACCATCAGCTCTGTTGTTCTCAACTCTGTTATCGTTAACTGTTACCGTCAACTCTGTTATCGTTAACCATGTTACAGTCAACTCTGTTACCATCAGCTCTGTTGTTCTCAACTCTGTTATCGTTAACTGTTATTGTCAACTCTGTTATTGTCAACTCTGTATTGTCAACTCTGTTATCGTTAACTGTTATTTTCAACTCTGTTATCAGTAACTGTTATTGTCAGCTCTGTTATTGTCAACTCTGTTATCGTTAACTGTTACTGTCAACTCTGTTATCGTCAACTCTATCATCAAACTCTGCAATCTTCAACTGTTATTTTCAACTCTGTTACCATAAAACTCTGTTATCATCAACTCTTTTATCATCAACTCTGTTATCATCAACTCTGTTATCATCAACTCTGTTATCGTCAACTCTGTTATCATCAACTCTGTTATCGTCAACTCTGTTATCGTCAACTTTGTTAACTGTAAATTTTTACTGTAAACTATACATTTTTAGCATATCCTTCCAGTTTAAGCAAAATAAATGCAAAATGCTTGAAATGTACTCCTAATTCTAAAATAAGTCTGTCAGACTGATGTGTAGGTGGTTTTGATGTGTGCTTCTCAGGGTAAAGGTGACATGGTGACGTACTGGCTGGAAGGAGAGTGCTCTAAAGACATGAAAAAACCCGCAACACAGCAGGAATCGGAGAAACCCGAGGCAGAGAAAGAGGATTATTCCAGTATCCCAGGAGTCCTCAGCGCTTCTGAAAACACTGACACAAACTAACATCTCTGTTCTGTAGCATCACTTCTGTCCTTTATAGACCTACAGGTTTGTGATGTTTTTCAGAATGGTGATTTATTCTCCTGTGCGTTTAGCGAATCATTTTTCTTCAGTATTTCCTCCTCAGTGTTGGTAGCATCAGATTAATTAAAGATACAGGACTTGTGAGGCACTGATAATAATGTACATCGCATGACAAAGTTTTAAATTACACATTTATGATAATGTAATCTGACTACTTTTAAATTTAGATTACTTTTATGGTAATTTAATCATGCTACTTTTTGGATTACATGTAGATTCCTTTTATGGTAACATAATCTGGCTACTTTTGGATTACATTTAGATTACTTTTATGACGATTTATTCTGACTAATTTAGGACAACATTTAGATTACTTCCATGGTAATGTAATCTGACTACTCTTGGATTACATTTAGATTACTTTTATGGCAAAGCAATCTGACTACATTTGGATTACATTTAGATTACTTTCATCACGATTTACTCTGACTAATTTAGGACTACATTTAGATTACTTCCATGGTAATGTAATCTGACTATTCTTGGATTACATTTAGATTACTTTTATGGTAATTCAATCTGACTACTTTTAAATTGTATTTAGATTACTTATATGGTAATGTTATCTGACTACATTTGGATTACATTTAGTTTACTTTTATGGTAATTCAATCTGACTACTTTTAAATTGTATTTAGATTACTTATATGGTAATGTTATCTGACTACATTTGGATTACATTTAGTTTACTTTTATGGCAAATCTGACTACTTTTGGATTACATTTAGATTACCTTTGTGCAAAACCTTGTTTGACAAAAATTGAAGCAGGATATTCTTGTACTACTACTAAAGTACCACTGATGAGTTTAAAACACTTACTTTCAATTAAGTACATTTAGAAAACAGCAACATTAAAACAACCAATATTGAAAAACATCAGCTTCACAGAAATATCAAATATTTAATAAAAAAACACTAAAAAAAGTGCATATTAAACATTAAACAATAGCAACATTGCAAACGTGAAGAATCATGAACGCATATAGGTGTTGTTTATTATGAAAAAATATTTAAAGAGAAAGATTTGGTGAAAAACTTACTGCCCTTGTGTAAATAATATGTAATCCATAATAAAGTAACTGTAGTCTAATTACGAGTGGTTTAAAAAGTAGTTTACTCAAAAAGTACATGCTTTTGATATTGAGTTTTAGAATTATGTAATCCAGGTTACATGTAATCACTTACTACCCAAATCTGGATATACAGTATATTTCTTATTAAACTAAATCCATGTGATGTCAAAGATGTTAATAATATTAGAAATAAATGCTGTTCAAGAAATGCTTCTTTTCATCGAGTCTTCATATAAATGCAAACAAACAGCATCACAGAGAGAATCTGAGCTCAGGTGCATCGGAAAGAGAAGCTCTTTAGTCAACGACTCTCTCTCTCTCTCTCTCTCTGTGTGTGTGTGTGTGTGTGTGTGTGTGTCAGAGAGAGAGAGAGAGAGAGAGAGAGAGAGAGAGAGAGAGAGAGAGAGATTTGATGCTTATTCAAAATATCAAGAATAATAGATTGGCATTTGACTAAAGTGTTTTTAAAAATCAGCTTGACCAGCAAGGAAATGGCCAAAAACCAGGCTGCACTGCATCATGCTTTTCTTACTTGGAGTTTTTGACTTATTTCTAGTAAATATACCTTTAAAAAACTTAAATCAAGAAGCATTTTCCAGACACATACTTTTTTGTCATATTTTCAGAAATTTCTAAATTGAGATTTTTCTTTAAAACAACTCGAAAAAACAGCTTGAAAAAACAGCTTGATTTTAGCTGATTGCCCAGCCTGGTTTTAGAGGGGTTTTGGCCATTTCCATGCAGGTTTCTAGCCTGGTCTTAGCTGGTCAGGCTGGAAAACGACCCGCTAAAACCAGCTTGACCACATGGTTTAAGCTGGGCTCCCAGCCTAGCTAGACCGGTCAAGCTGGTTTTAGCTGGTCATCTCCCAGCCTGACCATCTAAGACTAGGCTGTAAATGGCTGGAAACCAGAACAGAAATGGCCAAACCCCCTCTAAAACCAGGCTGGTCAAGCAGCTAAAACCAGCCAACCAGCCTAGGCTGGGAATACTTGGCCAGCGGGGTAAGCAAAATAATCTTATTTAAATCCTAAATATTTAGCTTCTTCACTGGCAGATTATTTTGCTTGTTTTAAGGAAAAACTCAATTTCTTAAAAACAAATTGTGCTTGTCTAGAAAATGCTTGATTTAAGAAAATGTTAGAACTAGCTTAGAAATAGCCCATGTTTAAAGTTTAGTTGGTTTTTCAGTAAAAACCGGAATAACAAAATGTTAAAAGATATTGACAAGCAATATTAATGAAGATTAACATATTCTCACCTAGAGCGGAAATGATAAGAATGATTATTAATCTTGCCAAGACAATATTGCTTGATTTATGACAGTAAATGTTGTTTTTATGCATTGTAGAGCTGAACACATGATTCAGTCGCTTTCATCAGTAATAGGGTATATGTCGAGTGTGTTTCCCATACTGATAAACTTCCAGTGACTTGTTATTGTTAGGTTTTTTCCATTTTATACGGTTCCTTTTACAGCATCGATGTTGTAATGTGATTAAAATACATTCAGTTAAACAGACTTTGGCATTCATTCAGTTGTTGAAGCGTAAAACGAGACAAAAAGCCGTTTACTCGGATGCGCCTGTCAGAATCAGCAGGCTAGCGCAGAAGCTCCATTGAATATACTGGGGTAAAATAAATGCTCCTATTATAAAGAAAATGTTATTTAATGCAGTGCTTCTTGTACAATCTGAGACCCACTTTATATCAGATATCACTCAGCCAGTGGAGATCGCTGATTTTTAGAGAAAACAGACCTTAAACAGATTTTGCATTGGCACACAATTCACCGGAAACGATTAACCCAGGTTACCGGCAAATTAAAAGTCCTATTAGCATGCTTCGGCATATACCCTATTTAGCTAAATATGTGAGTTTTCATTGTTCCCATTCTGCTCCCCAATATGGCCGCCTGATGACGTGTGCTGATATACGATTACGATCGTGTTGTGTGTGTCAATGTCGACAAACGTCTTTCAGTGATAGAAATGTTGTCTAATGTAGTAAGTAGCTATGAGCGTGTCAGACACAGCTGTTTCCCGCTGATTATAAATGTGAAAGAGCTGAGTGTTTTTCAGCGATGAGAGGAATAATCAGGCGTCTGAAGGGTCTGTATAATGAAATGCGTGAGCAACAGACGAGCACAAAGAGCCATTCAACTCAATCATTTCATTAACATCACAGAGAGAGCAGATGAAAGACCGCAGACCTTCTTCACTGCTAATTATAATTAGCAGGAGATTTACCTCAAACACACGGTGAACTCCTGTGCTGCTTCAGAAAAACGAGCTGAAATGAAGGAAGATTTGTAAAATACAAATAGCTTCACCCGTTAAAATAGTCCTAGCTAACATCATGTCACTGTTGTGGAGTGATTATTGATTCGTATCTTATTCACACTTGAGGCTCGGTGTAAAACATAAAAGTTACTGTACGTAATTCCCGCGAAAACGGGTTTGCAAACTAGCATCGCACATGAAAAATGCTAGCCTATAGTAATTTATACTGTTACGAACCACTATAGTAAAGTGGTATACTTCATATGTTGTATTTACAACACGTTGTTAATGAATGATACTAGTAACTGATTAAACTGTGATACAGTTTGCTACTGGTACCACAACTAGAGATAGAATTACCACAACAAATAAAGTCAAGTCATTATTAATTACTGTTTAGTTCAAGAACACCATTTACTATAGTATTTTTCATGTGGGATAAAAGTGTAAACTTGTAAGTCCACCCAAAACTAAACAGTTGTGTTAATTCATTTACCCTCAGTCCATTCAAGACCTTAAAGAAATGTAAATTTTTAGCAGACATCTTGAGATTGAAGTCACTATATGTGACTTCAAACTCTTATTTCTAGACAAATGAGGAAATAAAACGTTGAGTATAACTTATTATAAATAAACTAATTGTTTTGAGAAAAAAACGTGTTAAATTTCAAGAAAAAAAGTGAGAATAAACTTATTAAATGTAAAGAATAAAGTCATTGTTTATAGAAAAATATAATTTATTTCAAGAAAAAGTTGCAATAAAAACTCATTATAGAGAATAAAGTAATTAATTTTCAAGAAAAAAGTAAATAAAACATTAAAAGTGAACTGAAAAATGTTTCAAGAATAGTCAGTTTCAATAAAGTCATTCAATTAAAAAAGTCTAAATAAAATGTTGAGAATAAACTAATTTTGAAAATTAAGTCATTTGTTTTTAGGGGAAAAAATTATTAAATTTCAAGAAAAAAAAGTATAAATGAATTATTTTAAACCAATTACATTCTATGGACAAACTTGTGATCTGTTTGATGAGTTTTATCTCATAATGGTTTCATTTTATATTGCTCGGTTCTATAATCCACTTCCATATGACACACTAAACTCCTACAAATGTTTACTTTATCATGTATTAAATAACTCAAAATAAAATTAATAGAAACTACATACACATTGTAGCAAACACTAACAATAAAATTAACAAAACAATCACTCAATAAATATAAAAACCTAATTTAATTCAAAGTATTAATAAAAATCTTTGAAAAATAACAACGCAACAATTGAAAAACTATATACACAGGTTTGCAAAAACATTTATATAATAACTGTTTATTCATATCAAACATTATTAATATAGTACACTGTATTTTTAAAGTGTGTATCATGGTCTTCTTTATGAACGCAGCATTATTAACAGGCATTCACTTGTGGACAGAGATGTATAGTAACGAAGTAGAACTACTTCACTACTGTACTTAAGTACTAAAAGGCAGTATCTGTACTTTACTGGAGTATTGTTTTTTTCTCCTACTTCCACTTTTACTTAAGTACATATTTTCGATGAGTTTAATACTTTTACTCCGATAGATTTTTTATGAGCTGCATCGTTACTCGTTACTAGAGGTGTCAAAATGGTCGAAATCGGTTCAGTAATAGATCATAACGGGTTATTACGTACTGACGTCATTTATCTCCTATGTGCGGTGTCGCAATACTATGGCGAAGGACGGAGGCGCGAGGGCGAGTGAAGGCGGCACAGCACACGAGCCGCTATTTCACTACTACAGAGAAATGTTGTGAGACTCCATCTCTGCCTCTCTCACTTTGGACATTTGACCCCCTGGCCTGGTAGGCGTGTATGAGGTGCAAGTTTTCTCCACTGTGTCTATTATAGATTACCTGTGATAACCGCGTATTATACATACATAGACTGTAACCGCGGCTGTTCTTCCCGCCATCAGTGAACAACGCTTTCATTTCTAAAGCCGATAGAAGCCTTTTCTGTTGAGAAGGTGAAGACAATAACCAAAGGGGTGTAAGACCTCGCCTGTCAGCGTTTAAAAAGCAGGCAGGAGAATATTTACATTAGTTTATTTGCTATAAATGCTCATGCTGTCTTCTGTGCATGAGTTTTGTTTGATACATTCAGAAAGAGTGTTTTCTTTGAGCGGGTCAATTTAAGGGTACAGTTCATATATATTACTGCTGTATTAAAGAACACAATTTTATTACAAGTAACCATTTAACTGTCACACCAAGAAAAAAACCAATAGAATTTTTTTATTTATTGCATTTCTTAATTCCTAATGTCACTAGTTAACACAATCAATACATTTTCCCCAACACATCCCATAATTTCTAAAATATCAGCCTCTACCAAATGGTTGAGATGTTGGTTTATGGTAAAAGTACCAGAATGAATAAATATACTATAAAAATATGAAGTTTAGGACCAATTTAATTAAATCATAATCAAAATGAAACATTTTTGAATACTAAATCATAGCCATAAGCCATAAAATATTTCAGATTTTCATTTAACACAGTAATATACACGTTTTCTTTTTTTTACAATAAAATCAAAATCAAGTGAATTAGAACGTTCGTTTACAGCGTTTACAACCAGTAATTTGTGCTCCGAAATTGGGTTTCAATAGCGTTTTGAGTGGATTATGGACTGTTTTTGTGACACACAACTTTGAAAGGTGTGTGTTAAAGCTGTTATAATCTGTCAGATCTGTGGTTCAAGCGTGAGAGAAATACAGTATTGTAAGTCATGTTTCTTTTCGTTCTGCTTAATGACGTGCCCCCAAAAAAGAGATTTAAAATAAACAAAACAATATGATGTCTTTTGACTGCATTCTTTAATAACTACATTACACAATACTTGTACTTTTACTTTCAGTACTTGAGTAGTAAATTTTGAAATAAACTACTTGCAATACTTAAGTACAAAAAATGTTGAATACTTTAGTACTTCCACTTAAGTATGGTGCTTAAAGAGCACTTTTACTTCTACTCAAGTCACTTTTTGATAGAGTACTTGTACTTTTACTTAAGTCTGGGTCTTTAGTACTTTATACATCTCTGCTTGTGGAACATACTTGGCTGTTTTCCCTCGAGCCCAGTTCAGTGTGCAGTCTTTCTAGTGCACTACACCATCTAGTGGCTGAAGACAATAATACAGGTCACAAAATATAAACGTCAAAAACTTCATCTTTCCATCACTGAAGTAACAAGAAGAGCATTTGATATCTAGCAAATCATTTAAACACAGAGATATAAAGTAAAACAGTAACTGTGTGTGTGTGTGTGTAGATCTGCTGGGTGTGCGTCAGGCTTCAGGCTGTTGTTTATTCAGAGTTGTTTGCTGATTGTAGTCTGTGTTTTCTCTCTCTTCTGCAGCTCCCACTGCGCTGCGATCCGTGTGCCGTAGATGACGAAACCCCACGACAGCAGAACCACCGACATCAGAACCTGCACACACACACAGATACACAGAGTCATACATATGCACACACACATACACAGACATTCACAATGCATACACACAGAGATGTACAAATTCATGCACGCATATACAGAGAAGCACACACACATAAAGAGACACGCATATGCACAAATAATACAGTCATACAAATGCACGCACAAACATTCACAATACATGCGCACATATTGAGTGTGTGCATATGTGTGACTGTGTATCTCTGTGGGTGTGTGTGCAGGGTCTGGTGTCGGTGGTTCTGCTGTTGTGGGGTCTCGTCATCTACAGCACATGGATCACATACTGAGTATTATTTATTCATTCATTTTCCCTTTATTTTTCAGGTGTCGCCACAGCGGAATGAACCACCAACTATTCCAGCATATGTTTTATACAGCGGATGCCCTTCCAGCCACAACCCACCACTGGGAAACACCCATACACACTCATTCACACACACACACTACAGACATCTACCTATAGCGCATGTGTTTGGACTGTGGGGGAAACCGGAGCACCCGGAGGAAACCCACGACAACACGGGGAGAACATGCAAACTCCACACAGAAACGCCAACTGACCCAGCTGAGGCTCGAACCAGCGACTTTCTTGCTGTGAGACAATTGTGTGGTGCAGTGGGTAGCACAATCAGCTCACAGCAAGAAGGTCGCTGGTTTGAGCCTCGGCTGGGTCAGTTAGCGTTTCTGTGTGGAGTTTGCATGTTCTCCTCGTGTTGGTGTGGGTTTCCTCCGGGTGCTCTGGTTTCCCCCACAGTCCAAACACATGCGCTATAGGGGAACTGATCAACTAAATTGGCCGTAGTGTATGTGTGTGTGTGTGAATGAGTGAGTATGGGTGTTTCCCAGTACTAGGTTGCAGCTGGAAGGGCATCCGCTGTGTAAAACATATGCTGGAACAATTGTTGGTTCATTCAACTGTGGTGACCCCTGATGAATAAAGGGACTAAGCTGAATGAAAATGAATTAAATTATTATAATTAACAAACAAAAGAGTACACTCAATAATGACTTTTGCTGCTTGTTCAGTCTACTTATTTCAAATGATCTGCAAACACACACATCTTAAGGGACTTTTGGACACAACTTAATTGTTTTATGTTCAATCCACTTAAATTTGTAAACCTAATCAGCTTGAGTTGGGACAGTGTGAAGGAATTGTGTGGAATCCTGCATTGTTTTAACAAAGCTAAATAATAATACCAATAAACTAAAACTAATTTGGAAAAATAACAAAAAGCAGATCTTAATATTTGTTAGAAATACATCAAGCTAATAGTGCATAAATAATACAAAACAACACTGACTATAATACACATCGTACTAATGTACAGGGGTGGGCAACAATACATTGAAATGCGTTTTAAAATAAAACACCAGATGCCTACAGTTTAAGTGTGTCCGAATACAGCAGCCACTAATGTAACACAATAAAATACTGCATTTTGAAAATACTGCTGAATAATTTTACAAAGGGAGCAGGACATTTCTTCACAGACCTTCAATCAATAGGACTATTCGTCCAGTCTCTTCACCATTAAATTGACTCAGTGAAGTAAACAGTGTTCGACAGCTACAGCGTTTCTCTGAGCAAGTTTAATTCTGCTTCTCTGCCAACTCCTTCACCTCTTCTCCTGTACACGAGGAGCTTTTGATAAACTTTTGTTTCTCTTATAGTGATTTTACTATACATTTCTGTTCAAATTCCCCACAGAAAGTGAATTTAAAGATGATCTCTTTAATCATAGTAAAAACCATGCAGATAATGAGTTGGAATAAAGTAATATATCTCTTCATTGTGTTTCCATCCATTGCGTGGGCAGTAAAATTAACAGCATCTCTTGAGTCTTATTTTAAAAGGATAATATCTATGAAGAGGTTATTTTAATTGTTTGCCATATTAAATATGATCACAATTGTGTTTTTGCTATTGAAATCTTCAATACTGAAAAATCATACTCTTCAATGTACAACCTGCAGATAAACTACTGGCATTTGAAACAGCCAATGAAGTTGAGTACACTGAAGAAATGACAGAGATGATACCTTGGGTTACATTTCTTTTCGTTTTTTTAAGTTAAATGGTTGTAAACAACTTATTTGGGTTGGATTTAAACAAACAAACAAACAAATGATCAAAATTCAGTAGTCATTTGTGTGTTATTTTCCTAATGTGTGTTGCATAATTTCCATCTATACTCCAAGCATTGACCACCGTCTTCAATATTAGAGTTTTTCTAGTTTGCTTTGAGCTGGATGCACTCCATTTTCCTCATCACTACCCCAGCAGAGCATAAGACACGTCTTGCAAACGTGTACACCCTCTCTCATTGGATTGACACATTTTCCCTAACATTTTTCAAAACAGTTAACACAGATGTCATTCAAGCAGCCCAAACTCTATTGTTTTAGCTATGGTCACCAAACAGAAACCGTCTATTCCTAACTATTAGAATCTATCAAGATTAGTATGAAATCTCTAAAGCACTGGTTACTCCTTCACACAAATCTTCAATTAGCAATCAGTCTGCAAACCTCATAAAAAGAGGCGGCAGGTCTATATTGATCTTTGCCAGCATGGATGGAGGAGCTCAATAGTGGCTATACTCCTTATAGATGATCCTTTATTTTGGTTTACATGTGTTTGCTGCAATATTTACAGTATTTAATTGGGTTCTTTTTGTTTTTTACAGTATTTCAGCCGCAGTTTGTAAAAATGTCAGGGATTCAGTAAAATTTTAATCGAAGCATATTTTTATTCTGGATCTAATTCTTTGCAAAAAGGAAAATCTGGCACAGCTTACATTGTAAGTCAACAAACGGCACTGACAATAGGCTACAATGTCAAGCAATGGTGCACTGATTCACTCTGAGTTCTGTATTTTGCTGTCCGTTGTGTAATGCTTGATAGGAAGAGCTCATATACTTGTTTGCAATTTCTGTTGTTTGGAGGTAAAATTTGCTTTTGTTGCATGTTTTAAATGTTTTGGCACAGTTAGAGCCTTTTGCAATCAAAATAAGTCATTTTGACTATGAGTGCCGCTGTTTCAGCCAATAATATCCAGCTGCAGGCCTGCAGAACCACACACGTTTTAGGCACACACAATCTGGGCAAACCATATATGGTTACGGCGGATGTTAATGGTATTAACATCTTCTTGGACATCGTCATCGATATATTTTGATATATGTGGTTAATAAATATTGTACACAATAAACAATAGTGTTTACTTTACTTTATTTCACAGATATTGCGATCGAGACGGGCAAATGGGGAGCGCTGTTTCGATCGCCATTCAATATAATAGACTGAACAGATTTCTATCAGTCATCATAGATGATCAGTCATTATTATCTGACAGAGTCAATATCGCAGATACTGGTTTACTGGCCTTGCTGAATGATCTAAATTGGACAGGTTTGATTTATATAATGGATTAATTTATAATGAGGAAATAATAGCAAGTTAATATAGGCAATAATACATCTTTATATGTAATAAATAATATTTTACTCCAGCAATTTAATAGTGTGTATTTGCTTAATTTTCTAATATTTTTTCATTAATGATTTCCCACAATAAACACTGTAGAAATTTATAGTAAGCAAAATATTGTTTTTAAATCAAAATTTAGCAATAGAAACAAATGAACTATTAATATTTAATTAAAAAATAATAATAAGTAAATATATATATGTATATATGTCAACAGCTGTGACAGTTTAGTAAGATAGTTTATAATCAGATAATCTATTAGTATAATCAGTTTATAACTATATTATATATTGTTTATGATTAACTATAGTAATTTATTGTAATGTGACATTATTGTTTGCTTTTTATATTTTACAACAAAGTGATTTTAACCAAGTATGATAATATTAAGATCCTAAATTAGTTTATTACACTTAATGCTACAATTAGACGGTCTATTATGCTTTCTTTGTGTATGTGGACACGTGAATAAAGTCATAAGTGTCTTTAACCAATTATTTTTATTTACATAATTTGAGTTCAGAAACTGCAGAGATGTTAAAATGATCTTTATGATATAATAATAATGACTGAAATGGGAAATCACATTTGTGAAATTCAATAGGTGGTGATAATGCTAAGGTGTTAGTTAGTTCCCATATATGGTTTGCCTAGATCATGTGTGCTAGATTGTGTGTGCCTGAAACGTGTGTGGTTCTGCGGTTCTGCAGCTGGATATATCTCGTTTCGGCCTGTGTGTTAACTGTTTTGTAAATGTGGAGTTTCAGTTGACGGCTGCATCAAAGCAATCAAGAAAAACTGTAGTCAATTTTCTGTTCTGATCTCAAGCCCATAGGCAAAACTGTGAGAGCATCAACCTGAGGCCGCACTTTGAAGATGTCATCATGTAGACTTCTTACAAAGCTTTTACAGTATTTTAGGAAATTTCACTTTCACAAACAGAGGTTCCTTAAAGTAAATCCAACTTTTATAGACGTCCTATGTGAAAGAGAACATTTAATTAAATCACTTAGATTAATTGATAATAATTCTTGAGCAAATATGATGAGATCTTTCATGCTACTTGATTTTTTATTTCTATATTGCATTATTATTTCCTTTAATTTTTGATGTACTCTTTTGTTTTGCGCTTTATCTTGTGTATCTAATGTGACTATTATGTCAAAGAACTGTTCTCTTTTACTGTATTCTAAGTTGTATTATACAGTTTCTTTAAATTAATAAAAAAGTACAGTATTTTAAAATACAAGACACTAAAGTATTCTGATACAAAATATTCACCCATTTTATCATCCCTATCAAATACCAATTACTAAATACTACTTTGTATTTTAAATGCTTGTATCATAAATACTGCCCATCCCTGCAAATGTAACTATGTAAATGATAACTAGGCCCACACGGAGTCTGCGCACGCAGAATTATGCAGGTTTTTTGCCAATAATTGTTTCTGTTTATCGACTTGAGTAAATGTGTGTAAATTTATATTTATTCAGTTTTTTTTAATTAATTTTAGTAAAGTTATTGACATATTAAAATGTTCATATGATTTATTTATGGCAACGCAGTGGCGCAGTAGGTAGTGCTGTCGCCTCACAGCAAGAAAGTCACTGGTTCGAGCCTCAGCTGGGTCAGTTGGCGTTTCTGTGTGGAGTTTGCATGTTCTCCCTGCGTTTGCGTGGGTTTCCTCCGGGTGCTCCGGTTTCCCCCACAGTCCAAACACATGCGGTAAGGGTGAATTGGGTAGGCTAAATTGTCCGTAGTGTATGAGTGTGTATGGATGTTTCCCAGAGATGGGTTGCAGCTGGAAGGGCATCGGCTGCGTGAAACATGTGCTGGATAAGTTGGCGGTTCATTCCACTGTGGCGACCCCGGATTGATAAAGGGACTAAGCCGAAAAGAAAATGAATGATTTATTTACAATACAGTTTGTACAGTAATATTTTCTGTTGTCTTTTAGTAGAGATATTATATGGAAGACTTGCTTTGTCTACCAAATAAAGTGAATCTAATTGGATTTGCAATGTAAACATTAAATAAAAGTTTAAAATGTGTTACTTTTGATCTCGTATATTAAGGTTTTAGTTATGATACTCCTAAAATCATTCCGCATATATGTCCAGATTTTGCACAGAATTCTGCGCAGAAATGTCAAAAAACGTCCGCAGATTCCGTCTGTCCCTAATGATAACTCATAATCTACACACGATACACTGTTTACTGCAGTCATGTCCACAGTTGATCTGTAAATGACTGTAAGAGTCATGCGTATATTCTCCCTCATGATCTGATACTCACGATCGACAATATTCTGTCCACACAGCGTCGACTCGCGTTCATCATTTATCTCTGTTTAATGTAAATCTGATGATTGAGGTAGAATCACAAGCAGCCCGTTAGCGAAGTTAGCGTCTGATCATAACCGGAAAAGCAGCACAAGTATCCAGGACAACGACCGGAAGAACGCTTGAATCCTATGCGCGTTCACCAGTCTTTGGCGTTCGCCATAGATATTTACATTAGATTTCGCCCACCCTGTTGTTGTCTAATGGAAGGAATGCGTCAACAGAGCCGCCATTTTAATACAGGGTAGCGCTCCTTTGAAATGAATGCGGAGCTGCAGTGGAGGACTGTGGCTATCCAGATACACATATACACATATATCTATGATCGGGAGTTTTCCTGGTGGTCATTATGCAAATATTGTTCTTAAATGACGAAGATTATAAGTGTACATCACTTTTCTACATTGATGGATAATTGACCCCCACTCTGTTTGCTTGTTTGCTTATTTTATTCAACAAAACTAGCATAAGTTGGTGCTACTTTGCCGTATGGTGAATGCAGTAAGTGACTGTATTATTATCAATAACGTTGCTTGTGGAGCACAAAAGTTTATAACAAAAACGTAAAAAACGAAATCGTACCTATGAAATGTTTGGCTTATGTGCTTTGTTTTCTTTTTTTGCTTGTTACTACACCTGTACACAGCGCTAAAGTCCAGCATCTTTAGGTTGTCACTAGTGCGGTTGAATGGCATTTGTGCTGGGAGCCCTGTACAAATGTGGCGGCGCTATTGACGCATGCTCAGGGTCGGTATGCGATATCTAGTGTATATGTCTATGGGCGTTCACGCGGTAAACTCGTTAAGTCTAGATGGGATACAGCTACGGATACTCACATCAATATAGCATTTTTTGATACACTGTACAACAAGAATTCATATTTTTACATTACTGTGAGGGTTGGGTTTAAGGTTGGGGTAGGGGTAGACGTTTATAAAATAGTTTAATGGGGAATTTAATTGGTAGTATGAAAAATTATCTGTATAATAATATTTTTACATTACAATTAGGGTTGGGTTTATATATATTTATGTATGTATGTATGTATGTGTATATATATATACATATATTTATATAAATATGTGTGTGTGTGTGTGTGTGTGTGTGTGTGTGTGTGTGTGTATGTATATGTATGTATATATACATATATATATATGTGTGTGTGTGTGTGCGTGTGTGTGTGTGTGTGTGTGTGTGTGTGTGTGTGTGTGTGTGTGTGTGTGTGTGTGTGTGTGTGTGTGTGTGTGCGTATTCAAGCCCATGGCCAGCCTGGTGAAAGGGATGGTTCTTTTTTCTCAAAATAGTGGGCCTTTTTGCAGTTATTTGCCTCATTTTCTAGTTAATTATAAGATTTAAATACTGAATTTATGTGACATTTTAAGCACTATTTTTAGCTAAATATTAAAGTATTTCCTAAATATTGAAAATACAAAAATATGACAAATATTTATTTTTACAATACAAATTTATCACATAATTCATCATTAAAAAATTTTCTATTAAAAACTGTAGCCTATTGTAATTTATTAGACAAATAACCAACTTGCCAGCACAACTTTCCTCAGTCAAAATTTGGCCATTTGAATAATGAAAAATTAAAACATAATAATAATAATAATAATAATAATAATAATAATAATAATAACAATTATAATAATAATGTAGAGCTTCACAATTTTTCTAGCCTCGCCTGTAAAGTACATTTGAAAATTCATGGATAACAACAATAGTCAAAATAGTATTCAAATTAATTTTAATATTGGCCACTTTTGGTGCTTCACAACTTTAAATAGTTTTCTTTCAAGAATAAGGCCCAAGACTTAGAACTTACTTATTGTCAAAGGATTTCTCTATTTAAAAACAATAGCAAAAGATGGCTTTATATCTGACGTCTTCTTGCACAGCTGGATTTTGGAAAAATAATTGTTTGCATTGGCCAAAACTGATTAACTGAACTCACACCAGGATTCTGCTTCTTTGATGGGTTATTTTCACTATTAATGATGTCATAGCAGTCAAAATAGGAGAAATGAGCTCATGAATGGGACAAATTGTGGACCTTTGTCAGTGAGGGGTGGGTCATCCGAACCACCAACCACCCCCAACTATGGGCCTGTATATAAAAATAAAAAATACACATACATGGCAATTATATGCAATATTTTGAATGATATGTTGCATATATTATGTATATTTTATATATGTGAAATAAAAAGTATGAATTTGTATGTCACATATGTAATTTGCATATATTGTCATTACATCAGATTTCTTTATCCTTTCCAAATAGTTTTGTGTTTTTTTTTTCTTTTATAAATGAAAAGATTTGCTAAAATCTTTTAAAAACGTGCTTATCTGGTTAAATGCCCCAGCACAAACTTTGTCCCAGTAGATTCATTCATTCATTTTCCTTCAGCTTAGTCCCTTTATTCATTAGGGGTCACCACAGCAGAATGAACCGCCAACTTATCCAGCATATGTTTCATCATTTCCCCTATTGCTTATGTGTTTGGACTTGTAGGGGAAACAGGAGCACCCGGAGGAAACCCACGCCAACATGGGGAGAACATGCAAACTCCACACAGAAACGCCAACTGACCCAGCTGGGACTCAAACCAGTGACTTTCTTGCTGTGAGGCCACAGTGCTAACCTCTGAGCCACCGTGTCACCTCCCAGAAAATATTAACAAATCAAAATGTGAAATATAAATGTGAAAATTTCCAAAAAAAAGGCCATTTATTATAACATTGTTGCTACAAGAACGTTATAAGACATTCATTTTTGCATATTTTTGTTCAGTCAGAGTGAATCTGCGTTTTACACCGTTCGTGTAGTTCCGCTCCAGGCCGTTGGAGGCGCGCATGCGCGTGGTGTCTGCCGGAAGAGACGCGCTGCTGTGTGTTCGGTGTCTCAACAGCAGTACGAAGCTCTCTCACTTCCATCGTTGTTTTAACGTTAATATTCGTTTATTTTCCATTTCCATCCTCACGAATATTTCACTGATGTGATATATAGTGTGTACGGCGGACGAGCGGCGGAGGTTTGGATGATTTACGGTGTTTTGTCGGCTGTGTAATGAGGAGGCGGCGGTCCGGTGAGAATCTGTTTCCTAAAACTGTTTATTTCTGATCGTGTTTCGTGTATTTCTGCATGTGTTGTCGTTCAAGGTGTTTAGTTTATGTTAAATACATTCGCTGCTCTCAATCAGCAGGAGATTAGAGAGGTTTCCAGTTATCATCGACGTCAACAGCTCAGACAGCAGTCTACATGCTGATTTTGCGATGTTTTCAATATTTTAATCGATTTCCTCCGTCGTTGTGTAATGTAATCATCGGTGTGTTGGTGTTTAGTGTGTGTGAGCTTTACTATGTGGTCGTTCGTGCCACAATATAAGTTATTTCAATATTTACTTGTAAAATTATTCATAATTATGACTCTATGCATATTAAATACACAATAAGTGTTACATTTACCTTTAAAAAGCACCATGTTTTGATGTAATTGAGATAAAGTTGATTGTATATTTGCTTGTTTTTGACTTTGGGTTTCAGTAAAATAGTAGAGCAGAGTTTAAATACAGAATAATTATAATGACGTACTGTAATGAGCACAACTTCTGACACGCGCCGTCGGGCCCTTTATTGTTTACCACATTACACTTCAAATATTCAGTCTGATATCGCATATATCTTCAATGTTCAAAAGTAAACACAGTATACGTATTTCTGCACACACACTATAATCTGCTGTTTTACTCCATAGAACAACATGTTCATTTATTTAAAAAAATATTCATAATGATGCTTTTATACATATTAATTGCACGGTACATGATACATTTACCTTTAAAAAGCACCATGTTTTGATGTAATTGAGGTGAAGTTGATTTTATATTCGCTCATTTTCGACTTTGGGTTTCAATTCAGTAGTAAAACAGCTTTTTTAAAAAGACTAATACTTATTAAATATACTAACACACAACTTCTACCACAGCTCCTTTACCATATCACACTTGTATTCTCTCTGATATCGCATTTAGGTATGACTTTGGTGTTTAGTGTGTGTGTGTGTGTGTGAGGTTTACTATGTGGTCGGTGCTGTCAAAATATAAATGATTTAAATATTTTAAAAACTATTCATAATTATGACTCTATGCATATTAAATACACGATAAGTGTTACATTTACCTTTCAAAAGTACCATGTTTTGATGTAATTGAAATAAAGTTGATTGTTTATTTGCTTGTTTTTGACTTTGGGTTTCAGTAAAATAGTAGAGTAGAGTTTAAAAAGCCTAATACAGATTAATTATAATGACGGACTGTAATGAACACAACTTCTGACACGCGCCGTCGGGCCCTATATTGTTTACCACATTACACTTTAAATATTCAGTCTGATATCGCATATAAGGATTATTACATGATACAGTAACCTTTAAAAAGCACCATGTTTTGATGTAATTGAGGTAAAGTTGATTTTATATTTGCTCATTTTCAACTTTGGGTTTCAATTCAATAGTAAAGCAGCTTTTTTTAAAAGGCTAATACTGATTAAATATACTAACGCACAACTTCTACCACAGCCTACACTTGTATTTGGTCTGATATCGCATATAAGTATGACTTTAAAGCTTCAAAAGTAAAAACATAGTAAGTGTATTTCTGCACGCACACACTATAATCTGCTGTTTTACTCCACTGAACTCCTAATAAAAGCCAGAAATTCTTTAGCACAGGCCGATCTAAAGGGTTAATGCTGCCAACTTCATGATCAACAGTAAAAATGAAGAATTTTACCTCTTCCCAACAGGGTAAAAAATTCAAGAATGCATGATTAAATGCTGTCATGGCTTTACAATCAACAATGTGATTATAATGGAAGTCAATGGGACAAAAACAGCCCCAACATAACCAAAGGGGAGTCAATCTGAACAGTACACAAGGGTTAATGTAGCTCATTTTTAGTTGCTTAAAATTAGACTTTTTTTTCTTTTCGTGATTTTTTTTATTCCCTGAAGCTTTTATCATGACATACAATATTATCATCACGATAATGCATAATTTATTAGGTATAATAACCAAAATATACTTGGTGTATTGCTTTATTCTTTGTTTTATTTATTTATTATGTTTGTTTATTATTCTTTATGTAAAGTACTTTAAATTACCATTGTGTATGAAATGGGCTATATGATTAACTTGCCTTGTCTTTATAGTATATGCAAGTTTAGAGTAAATAAATATTTACTTCATATTGATGATGAATAATGTTTTCAAGATAATGAAATGGTTGAAACCCAGTGTAGGCCTACTATTTTACTAAACTAAAAATAGTTAAATTTTCACAAAATACATAATATAAAATATAGGTAGTAACACTTTACAATGTTTCCTTTTGTTAACATTATTGCATTAACCAACAATGAGCAATACGTTTGTTATGGTATTTATTAATCTTCGTTAATGTAAGATAATAAAAAATATGTAGTTGATGTTAGTATAAGTGCATTGACAATTTTAACAAATAGGCCTACCACTTTTGATACTTTTTAATTCAAAAATTAAAAATGTGATACTTAATTTTAATACTGTATTAGTAAATGTTTACATTAAGATTAATAAATGCTTTTAATAAGGGTTTTTCATTGTTTTTAATGTTAAAAATAGAAACTACATATAGGAGCTACTTTACTTTTCGCTGCTGCCATTGCCGGCGCCGTGTCTTTCTCATACTCTACATGATGTTCAGGGGTGTTTTGATTTTAAGTGATAAATTAAACCTGAAGTGCTTTACGTTTTTGCAGATGCACCCCCTCTGGACAATTCAGCAAAACAGTGTCTGCAAACGGCTGTTTTTGCTTCTTTCTCTGACACTTTGAAGTGCTTCCACACTGCTGACATGTGTGCTGCATAAAGCGCGCACCTCTTACTCTACGCGGGTTACTATTTGATCGCGTCATTAAAAACGTCATTGTTCAGTAAAATTTATTCGGCCTTTTTACTTATTTTTTACTTATTCTTATTCTTTACTTATTCTTATTCTTTAACTTATGATTTCGGTTGCCGAATATTTGGTGCATCTTTACAAGAATGTTCACTGAGCATGTTTCTGAATATCTGCAAACATATGATGGTGTTTTTATGCTTTAGAAGAGTCAAAAACGTCCATACAGCAACTTAAATAAGCACTCTAAAAGTTCAAATAATAAATAATCACTCACAGTATTATGAAGTGGCCACATTATCAATATTGTGCGTGTTCATCACAATATATCGAATATATGTTCAGATAAAATGTTGTAGACTCTATTGCTGAGTAACATGCTGATGTTTGTGTGTTTCACAGATAATGGCACCCTCTAAGATGAAGTTGCGCGTGAGGAAGAAAGACAGCGCTAGCAAAACATCTCAGCGTTTATTAGCCAATGCATCGCCTGATTCTAAATGCCCGATCTGCCTGGATGGCTTCAATAATGTTGCGTCGCTGGACCGCTGCCTGCATCAGTTCTGCTTCCGCTGTATTCACGAATGGTCCAAGAATAAGGCTGAGTGTCCACTCTGCAAGCAGCCGTTCCACTCCATATTCCACTCCGTCAAAGGCGAAACAGATTTTAAGGAGTTCGTATTACGGCCGCCGGAGAATGGAGCGGCAAACGCCGCCGCAGCCGATCCATCAGAGCGTGTGCTCCGCCCTCGAGTTCTGCGGCGCAGAGAGAGGCGGAGCCACAGAGCGCAAAACCCCGCCCCCTCCTCTACTCCTCCAATAGAGGACGACGTGATGTTTGACGGACTGTCAGACGCGGCGGCGCTGGCAGAGAATCAGGACTTGCAGCAGATGATGCAGCGGTTGACTGCGCGGAGGGCAGGGCGTGGAGAGGGGCGGAGCCTGCGGCGCTTAAGAGAGCAGGATGTCGTTGCTTTCAGACGTGCTCTTTACAGAACTGGCGTACGTGTGCGTAGCGCAAGAGATGCTAGCAGACAAAGGGACATTTCTGCGTCATTCTTGCGTCAAAACCCTGGTTGCTTGCGACGGCTGTTGCCATGGCTACAGCGCGAGCTTACGGTGCTATACGGTTCGCACGGCTCATTAGTGAACATTGTGCAGAACGTTATAATCTCCCGCATTATGAACTACAACATGGAGGAGTCGACCATTCGGGACGAGCTCCGCCCCTTCCTGCTGGCTCGCACTGACCACTTCCTGCATGAGCTGGTGAGTTTTGCGCGCTCAAGCCTTAATATGGAGGCGTACGACCAGCAGGCGGTTTACGACTGTCCCGCACCCAGCTACGAGGAGGGCAGCAGCTCGGATCTGTCTGTCATCGCCATATCTGAGGTGAGAAACATGAGCAGCAGTGCATGATGGGAAACTTTGATTTGCGCTTGGGCCTGTCACAATAATTAATATATCAACTTATCGCATAGACATGAGCTCAGTCATTTTTGGTGATGCATTGTATATCGCCCATACATATACACCAATTCTAGAAACATTTGAGCTGTGCAACATCTCTATCTCTATTGGAGGCGTCAGTCTGGTTAAAAACACTGTAGTATTTATACTATAAATTACTATAGTATATTTTCATGTGGGAGTCTGACGACAGATATTGCAGCCTCTGTTACTCTTCACCTTGCACTTTTTTGTTAACATTTATCATTATTTATTTAGGATATTCATTTTACAATCTGACTCCAATGCCTCATTGTTAAATTATTAAAATGACTATAATTAAATGAAATATTATTAAGAATAAAATGCGATGTGTTCTTAGGAAGAGTGCACTTGCATTAAGATGATATTATATTGTCATTCTGGCATCATATAATGAGTGACCCTCATAAAATGGTGACATTAATATCATTTAGCTCAATATATTTTGGTGCAATATATCCTACAACAAAAAACCGTGACCGGCCTAGGAAAAAAGTTAAGAAAAGTTTAAAACAAAACATTTTTACTCTTTAATCTATGAATTTTTAGATATTAGGACTAAACGAGACAAAGCAAAGTAAGAAAAGCATTTTTTGCTTTGTTGCTATTCTGGTTTTGTACCTGAACACTGTTAGACTCCATAGAAAACCATCAAATAGTGCTATTCCAGCTGTCAAATAAAGCTGTGTCTAATATAGGCATGGGCCGGGATATGATTCTGACTGTATGATAACCTTGGATTAACAGTTTCACGGCATTATAAATAAGCAATTCAATGCAAATGTCAACCTTGCCATGAAAAGTTTTCACCAAAATATCAAAACTGTTTCTGTGTTTTTTTGTGTAAGCAAATATTTTATAGTGCTTTAAAAATACTCAAAAATGTCTCTGTTAATGTTTTCAAAGTATTATATTTGATTTTCCAAAATCACACAAGTGCCAATTTCATATGTCACATCCATAACAAAACTTTTTCCATATAAATGCAAAAAATGTCAAATAAAATAAAATCAATCATGTTTGTTGCATAGTGAGCCGACTCTTATCCTTTTGAATAGCATTTTTTATTTTGGGTTGTGCCGTTTAATTCACATAATTTATACAAAGTATGCTGTTTACTGTAATCTCGCATACTTTTTTCATCACACCCATAACGCATGTTTTATTCCCTCATTTTAAATATAAAATATGTTCACAGATTGATATTTTTCTGCTCCTATAACTATCGTGTTCGAATATCGAATATAAACAGATGTTTCAATATAATGTTAACATATACTTTCTCTGTGAATTTATGTTTTGAGACTTTACTGTAAATGTCACCTCTATAATGCTGGAATTGCTCAAATACTTCTCTAAAATATATTATTTTTTAATGTCTGGGGAAAAAACTAAAATGTTTTCCCCCTTTGAACACAATATATTTTATTTTGAGAAACATTTGGAATATTTTGGAGCAGTAAACATGTCATATTAATCTTTGCCTTCTGCTGTCTTCATTAGTTTCAAAAACACTGATTTCTTTACATGATAAATTGGCATCTTTGGATATTTTTTTCTGCTGTTGTCCTAAAAAAACAATACAAAAAAAAAGTAGTAAAAAATCGTACGTACATATACCGTAGTAACGGTATTACAGAAAATATTGGCGGTTTTAAAACCTTGACTTTTCCTAATCACGGTATACCTTGAAAACAGAGATATCGAATTGAACCTAAACAATGGCATGATAATCGTAACCGAACCGTGAGACCACTGTAGGTTCACACCTCTACTGTTAACAAAGTCCTGTACAATCGACAGTAACTTAATGGCAGCAGATCGCCAGTAACTTACTGTAAATTATTTACAGACAAAATACTGCATACATTTACAGCACCTTTTATCTTGCTCTATATGTGTTGTATATTCTACAGTATTGTCTATCTTTACGGTTAAATATTCAGCAATTTTCACAATGCATATTTAACCAGAGTTAACTGTCCTACAGTAAAATACAGTTCATATTGCAGTTAAATACTGTGGCATTTTTTTTTGTGGCAAATATGATTTGTTAAGTCAATGTGCTATATATTTAGTACTTATTAAATTTTTTTGTCCAAAATATTTAGCCTTCCAGTAAAAATTTGGTCAATTAAACCACTTAAGATGGATTGACCTTGAAAGCACTTAAACGCTTTTCTTCTATTAAAGTCTTATGAAATCGTTCCTATGAGGTGTTGTGATGCTATGCTTCTGTTTATCAGGTGTGCTATGAGTTTGCAATTTAGACAACATGATGCTGAGCCGGCATCACCGATCCTACGCCCCACCCCTGTCGCAAATCGGCCTGCAAAAAATACACACTTAAGCCCCGTTTACACTAATATGTCTTTTTAGAACGAAAATGATCCACATCCACACCGTGTTTTACCTAGCATTTCTGAACAGCCCACCGTCTGCTGAAAACGCACATCACGTGACCACATACACATGCACACAAAGACACAGCCACACACACTGTCATGCTTTCGTCTGAGCTCCAGAGAGCAGTGCACTTCGGAGAGTTTATCAAGGATGTACCGCTAGATGGCGTCTCACTATAGTTGTTAACGTGATATTTAATTCATCTTATCTCTATCTAACGACTCTACGGTCTTTTGAATCTATCAGGTAACGTGTCACAGCGTCCGTACACCGCTTCAGTCTTTCGCTTTCATACTTGTACTTAGTAATTTTAGCTAAACCTCAGATACTGTTGGTTGTGCACCTTTTTTACCAACCAAGTTTGTGGACACCATTATAAGGACACAGATCACTCTGACTATTCATGCCCCGCGGAAAAAGTGATTGACAGGTGGTCATTTGTGTGTAACTTATCTTTATTTATTTATGGTTTGTTTATGGGTAAAACAAAGACCATGAGGGTCAGGTAGTTGACACGGTAAGATGCAAATAATTAATTAGTTATAAATTAATTAATTATTCATGAATAATTAATTTACCTCCACCTATGACGATGATGCCATCGTCCATCGCAATGTTTCATATTAGACATCGTGCGATGCCAAATTGGTAGACGTCGCCCAACCCTAGTGCATGGTAATCACTCTACAACAATGGCTAGCGAAGGGACAAAAGAGCTCAAAAAGCCTCCTGCGTTAAACCAAATGTTCCTTGCTTTACTGTTTTTAAAAAATAAATAATTTTTGCTGGTCTATAAGTTGGTCTGAACCATGACTCAAAACCCATAATGTGAATCTGAACAATACCACTACTGTTTATTATAAGCTTATAATAACCACAATAATGCATGATTAGAGCAGATCTCTTTATGCTTGTACCAAGTGCATGAGGATGAGTCTTCATTGTTGTCATTGTCTTTTCTCACAGGATGATGAAGATAATGACAGTAAGAATAATGTGATTGAGAACCCATCTGCTGTCCAGGAACGCATTGCATCCGTTGCCACCGCGAGTGGAACAGACAGTTTATTGAGTCAATCTGCATGGGATGACGAGACGCCTGGTCCCTCCTATTCAAGCATCCTTCAGTCCTCTAGCCAATCGCAGGATGAGGGGGCGGAGCCTAGCTCAAGCACAGCCCCGCCCCTTACCGCCACAGATGTGACTGACCCTGCAGCGATGTCCACTGCAGATGAAGAAGAAGAGTGCCTGATTGTGGGATATGTGAAACCGATGGCTGAACGCACACCTGAACTCGTTCAGCTCTCTTCAGATTCCTCCGAAGAGGAGGAACAACAAGCTGCGACCACAGAGACGGCAGCCACAGTTACAAAGTCAGAGACGGGTCAGTCCGAGCTCCCACTGCCATCCCACATGAAGCCGCTGAGCCCCAGCTCCGTCGCCGGCCCCATTCCCACCTGCAGTCCCCAGGCCAACCCTTCAGACCCACAGGAGATCCTGTCCTTCAACAGAGAACAGAAGTCAGACTACTACTCCAGCCACAGCCACCGTTCCAGGCATACTTCATGGTCAGAGCTCAGAGCTCAAGGCAGACACAAAGACCGATCGCATCGGCACAGTAAAGAGAAAGCCAAGAGCATTGAGCAGTTACAGCATGCCACGACTCTGGAGTGCTCACCAATGCATTCACCCCAGAGTTGGTCCGGTCAGAGCTCTGCTGTGTCTATCTGCAGCATAAGCCCTAGATCTCCATCACACGACAGCGACTACTCTCCCTCACCAAAAACCAAGAGTCGGAAGCATTCCTGTCACGTACAGGAGAGATTCCCACAGTCTCCTTCCTACTCCGGGAGAAGGAGAACCAAGGAAAGGATGAGCTTGTCTCCTGACCTGGACTTGTTCATTGGTTCCCACCATCCACACGAGTCAAAGCGCCACCGTAAACGCCGCAAACGTTCAGTCAGCAGCAGCAGTGCCGATTCACACTCTGAAAAGTCCTGTCTGGACAAGCCCAGTGGAAAACGCAAGTACAAAACCCGGCATTTGGAGCGAGCAGCCCAGCGCCAGCATGAAGAGGGAAACACGAGTAAGGAAAAGCGGAGTAAACGGCGCAGTAGAGACCGATCTCCGAGTGTGGAGATCATCTACGAAAGAAGAGCACCAGATCCACACTGGGTCCAGCGTAAGAAGAAGAAGAAGCACCGAAAACGAAGGAGGGATCTGGATTCCCCGACAGTGATCACCATTGACAGTGACAGTGACCGCACTATCGACTGCCTGGACAGAGTCATGGACGTTATAGACCAAACGGCTGCAGATATTGAGCAGAGGGACGGCACCTCTGAACCGACCGAATCTTGTACCTTGGCCTCCTCAAATCTTTTCTCCGAGTCCTCAAGTCCTGTGCGCCCCAGTGACCCGACCAATGAACACTCACTAAACCTGGATGATTGCGTAGTGGATGTTGTCGATCAAAGTAGCTCCGACTGCTCCCACAATATTGATTCCAGTACCAATGAGGAGATTGTGCCTGATCCTTTCCCTATGTCTTCAATAACTATGGCTCCATCTTCAGACACAAGGCTGCTTGAAAGTATACTGCAAGATCTCGAGGAGTTCCTACCGGCAGAAGAGCCAGAGATCGGGCCGAGTTCTCCAGTCCAACAGGACCACACTTCTAGCTCTCCAAAAGACCAATCAGACACTGGAGATGTGGACAACTCTGAGAACAAGACGACGGGCAGTGATGAGCCACAAGAGATGGTGACCAATACTGCTAGCTAAAACTAAAACACATACATCTAGACTTCTTACGTCTGAACCACCTCTGTTTTATAATCTCATGTAAAGATTGAATTACTGCTGGAAACAGATGCTTAAGAAACATTAAAGCAATGTCTTTTGCAACTTCATTATTATTGTTCATGTTGTATTTATAGTTGTAGTGATCCTCTTCCTGAAATCTGGTGCTGACTCACTGTGCCACAACCCAACTAAGATGTCTGGATGGTAACTCTTGTTCCCCTAACCATAACCATTTATTCTCACTTTATTTGCTTTGGGAGCGAGATTTATCTTGAGATGGGCTGAAGATGTTTTTTTTTTTGCTATCCTGCAATTTTAGGAAAACATGCATAACTGGGGTTGTACCTTTACAAAAGTACTAAAATGTACCTTTAAGGTACTAGGGCTGCAACAATAAATAGATGTAGTAATCCACTGATTCTAAGATTTTTGGGAAGCATCGCGATTCTCCCTGGAGTTGATTCTGAGCTTAGTATTTACCAGCAAATGGTGCTCTAAGATTTTAACAGCAGATGGCACTCTAGGCTAGTTTTAACAGAATATGACGTTCTTGGCTAGTTTTTAACAGCAGACAGTGCGCTATTGTATTTTTACTTGCAGATGGCGCTCTAGGCTTGTTTTTAACAGCAGATGGCGCGCTCTGCTTTTTTAACTGCAGAAGGCGCTCTAGGCTTGTTTATAACAGCAGACAGCGCGCTCTGCTTTTTTAACTGCAGAGGGCGCTCTAGGCTTGTTTATAACAGCAGATGGCGCTCTGTTGTTTTTACCTGCCGAGGGCGCTCTAGGCTTGATTTTAAACAGCAGACAGCGCTCTATGCTGTTTTTACCTGCAGAGGGCGCGCTAGGCTTGTTTGTAACAGCAGACGGCGCTCGGCTTTTTTAATTACAGAGGGCGCTCTAGGCTTGTTTATAACAGCAGATGGTGCTCTATGCTTTTTTAACTGCAGAGGGCGCTCTAGGCTTGTTTGCAACAGCAGACGGCACTCTATGCTGTTTTTACCTGCAGAGGGCGCTCTAGGCTTGTTTATAACACCAGACGGCGCTCTATGCTTTTTTTAACAGCAGAGGGTGCTCTAGGATTGTTTTTAACAGCAGATGGCGCTCTATGCTTTTTTAACTGCAGAGGGTGCTCTGGGCTTGTTTATAACAGCAGATGGTGCTCTATGCTTTTTTAACTGCAGAGGGCGCTCTAGGCTTTTTTAACTGCAGAGGGTGCTCTGGGCTTGTTTATAACAGCAGATGGTGCTCTATGCTTTTTTAACTGCAGAGGGCGCTCTAGGCTTTTTTAACTGCAGAGGGTGCTCTAGGATTGTTTTTAACACCAGACAGCGCTCTATGCTTTTTAACTGCAGAGGGCGCTCTAGGCTTGTTTATAACAGCAGATGGCGCTCTATGCTTTTTTAACTGCAGAGGGCGCTCTAGGCTTGTTTATAACAGCAGATGGCGCTCTATGCTTTTGTAACTGCAGAGGGCGCTCTAGGTTTGTTTTTAACAGCAGATGGTGCTCTAGGCTTGTTTTTAACAGCAGAGGGCGCTCTATTCTTTTGTATGAGGTCATGTACTGTAATTAGTCAAATGTACTTGCACCACCACAGCTTTTATTTTATAGGATAAATGTAAACACGGCTCACTGTGAACACTCTTGTAATTTGCCTAAACATTTTCATCAAGTCATTAACGTTATTGTTTTACATTCAAGTGGTATGTGTAATGAGTGTGGCTGTTTGTACAGCACACAGTGTCATCTGGTGGTAAAAAAACTAAGCTCATTTCTTGATTTGCAGTACATCAATGTATTGTTCCAGCCCTGTACGTAACCAATGTGGACTATTTAGATTTAAAACACTCCAGTGTACGTGCAACAGATTAAGAACACAGGGCAGTGTTCCTAATAGCCTTATTTACCTTTAAAATGTATGCATCACTAACTTAATTATTCACCCTCATGTTGATTGAAAATCATAAAATCTTTGGTCATCTTCAAAACACATATTAAGATATTATAGAGGCACATTCCTCTGCTTATACACAAGGCAGGTCAACAGAGCATGAACGCTCGACCTGAGCTGATGCTAAAGAGCAAATAATTGTAGAATAAAGTTGTTTTTTAACACTACTACTCTGCTTCTTGAACAAAACTATTCTTACACGTTCGTAAATTTCCAATGGGCTGTTTTGACAGTTCTTGTTTCCTTTTTGACTTTGGGCATCTCGGGACCCTTGCTGTTCATGGAGGGTCAGCGAGCTCCTGGATGTCATCTAAAACATCTTAATTTGTGTTCTGAAGATGAACGAATGTCTTACGAAAAACTCGAGGGGGAGTTATTAATGTCAGAATTTCATTTTTGGGGTGAACTAACCTTTTAATGTGACAAAATGTTTGCAAAATTTCCTGATAGGAACCACTTTTTTATATATTCTGGCTCATTTTCACTTCTAGTTGTGTTGAACCATTTTTGAATCCATTCACTTTTAGCTTAGCTTAGCAAAAATCATTGAATCGGATTAGACCATTAGCATTGCACTCAAAAATGATTTATTATTTTCCTATTTTAAGCTTAACTCTTGTGTAGTTACATCATGTACTATGACCAATAGAAAATGAATAGTTACCTAGCCTGGGACTATTTTCAGGTGCTGCATGATATTAGCAAAGTTTCTTGATTATTACGCCAGAAAGATTATATAGTTCCTCTTACCAAATCCACCTAGAAAATAGCAACTTTTAATTTTTCAGTCAGTCTTAGTACACGATGTAACTACAGAAAAGTCAAGCTTAAAATAGGAGAATTATTGAAACTTTTATTCAATCGCATTAGACCTGTATATCACCACCATTTTTTTTAGTAATTTTTAAGCTCAATGCTAATGGTTTAATCCAATTCAATGATTAATGCTAAACTTTCTTGAGAGACTAATGGTATAATCCCATTCAATGATTTATGCTAAGATAAAAGTGCTTGAGATGATAATGGCCTAATTCAAATTCATGATCTATGTCAAAAAAAGCTAAAAGGGCTTGAGATGCTAATGGTCTAATCCGATTCCATGATCTAGACTAAGCTAACTAAGATTAAAATACAAATGGTATATTTTGATTCAATGATTTATGCTAAGCTAAATGTGCTTGTGGAGCTAATGGTCTAATTCAAATCAGTGATCTATGCTAAGTTAAACTAAAGTGCTTGATTTGCCAATGGTCTAGTCCAAATTAGTGAGCCATGCTAAGCTAAACGTGCTTGAGATGCTAATAATCTAATTGAAATCAGTGATCTATGCAAAGCTAAGCTAAACGTGTTTGATATGCTAATGGCCTAATCAGATTCAGTGATCTATGTTAAGCTAACTATGCTTCAAATACTAAAGGTCTAATCCGATTCAGTGATCTAAGCTAAGCTTAAAGATCTTAAGATCCTAATGGTCTAAGCTAAAAGATCTTAAGATGCTAATGGTCTAATCCGAATCAATGATTCGTGCTAAGCTAAACATAATTGATACGCCAATGGTCTAGCCCGAATCAGTGATCTGTGCTAAACTAAAAGATCTTGAGATACTAATGGTCCAATCCGAATCAATCATCTATGCTAAGCTAAACTAAAAGTGCTCCCTTTACTAAAACTAAAAAAAAAACTAAAGTACACTAAAAGTGTTACTTTAACTGTACATGATTTATATGGCTAGTTGCGTTTTAATATGTGCATTAAGCATTGTTTTTTGCCCACTTCTGTCCACCATCTCGCCAGAGCAAACCTGTGATCCTGTTTTTAAGTCACCACTGTTTATAATCTTGGAGAACTGTGTCTTAGTTAAACTCAGGGAACAGATGATGCCTGCAGTACACATGTATGCTTGTGTGTGTGTGTGTGTGTGTGTGTGTGTGTGTGTGTGTGTGTGTGTGTGTGTGTGTGTGTGTGTGTGTGTGTCTACGATGACACCCTGGAGATATAATTCACTGATCGTGTCTACCGAACACAAGCCTTCTTCTGTGGTGTCAGCCATCCGTCAATAAATGCATTTAATAGACGTACAATCTACAGCGTCTGAATCTGTTTTTATCATCCAGTGGTGAAAAGAGTACCATTACTTGTCCAAAAACGTAGTGCAAGTACAGTAAAAGTATCTGCTGTAAATATCACTAGGAGTATGAGTGAAAAGTCGCCCTTTTAAAAGTACTCAAGAGTAGTGAGTATTACCAAAGACTATGGAATACACAAGATATTTCACTCGTATCTTTTTGAATGAGGAAAAGTGTAACTGTCAACATGGTGAATAAAGCCCCGCCTACTAGTACAGGAGCCAATCATCGGTCACTATAGGGTGAAAAAAGCCTGCCTACATGTACTGGAGCCAATTATTGGTCGCTATATGGTGAAAAAAGCCCGCCTTCTAGTACAGGAGCCAATCATCGGTCACTATATGGTGAAAAAAGCCCGCCTACTTGTACTGGAGCCAATTATTGGTCGCTATATGGTGAAAAAAGCCCGCCTACTTGTACAGAAGCCAATCATTGGTTGCTATATGATAAAAAAAAGTCAGCTTTCTAGTACAGAAGTCAATCATCAGTCGCTTTATGGTGAAAAAAGCCCACCTTCTAGTACAGGAGCCAATCATCGGTCGCTCTATGGTGAAAAAGGCCCGCCTACTAGTACAGTAGCCAATCATCGGTCACTATTTCGTGAATAAAGCCCGCCTTCTAGTACAGTAGCCAATCATCAGTAGCTATATGGTGAAAAAAGCCCGCCTTCTAGTACAGGAGCCAATCATCGGCTGCTATGGGTGAATAAAGCCCACCTTCTAGTACAGGAGCCAATCATCGGCTGCTATAGGGTGAATAAAGCCCGCCTACTAGTACAGTAGCCAATCATCGGTCACTATTTCGTGAATAAAGCCCGCCTTCTAGTACAGTAGCCAATCATCAGTCGCTATATGGTGAAAAAAGCCCGCCTTCTAGTACAGGAGCCAATCATCAGTCGCTATATGGTGAAAAAAGCCCGCCTTCTAGTACAGGAGCCAATCATCAGTCGCTATATGGTGAAAAAAGCCCGCCTAGTACAGGAGCCAATCATTGGTCGCTATAGAGTGAAAAAAGCCAGCCTTCTAGTACAGAAGTCAATCATTGGTCGCTATATAATGAAAAAAGCCCATTTTCTAGTACAGGAGCCAATCATCGGTCGCTATATGGTGAATAAAGCCCGCCTTTTAGTATAGTAGCCAATCATCGGTCGCTATATGGTGAAAAAAGCCCGCCTTCTAGTACAGTACCCAGTCATCGGTCGCTATATGGTGAAAAAAGCCCGCCTTCTAGTACAGGAGCCAATCATCGGCCGCTATATGGTGGAAAAAGCCCGCCTTCTAGTACAGTACCCAATCATGGGCCGCTATATGGTGGAAAAAGCCCACCTTCTAGTACAGTAGCCAATCATCGGTCGCTATATGGTGAAAAAAGCCCGCCTTCTAGTACAGGAGCCAATCATCGGTCACTATATCGTGAAAGAAGCCCGCCTTCTAGTACAAGAGCCAATCATCAGCTGCTATATGGTGACAAAAGCCCGCCTTCTAGTACAGTAGCCAATCATCAGTCGCTATATGGTGAAAAAAGCCCGCCCACTAGTACAGGAGCCAATCATAGATCAGACTGACGATACTCTGTGGGAGGGGCTTGAACCAGATGTGAGTTTCTGCAGATTTTATGTGATTTGGATGTTTAGAAATGAATCTAAAGACACGGCTGTTGTTTAATTTTATCGGTGATTCCTAATATGAAATGTAATAATAATCTCAGCAAGCAGTTTTGAAGAGTTTGATGTTTCCCCATTCAAACAGAATGCCCGAGCATACTTCCCGAGAGGTGTTTCAAAGATAGCCGCCGAGTGAAATGACTTGAAGGGACTTTGGTATTACGCTGTGAAAGGTTGATGCGTTACATGCAGTTTGAGCATGTGTGTGTGTGTGTAAACGTAACATTCTGTAGTGCGTTTAGTTTTTAGTTGGACATATATGAAGCCTACTATGCACAATACCATAAAATGCCACACAGGATATTTTTACTTCTGTAAAATCAGAAGGAATTACTGTAGTTTTACAATATCTGTCATTTTGTTTTTCGCTAACACTGATGGTTAAAATAGTTAGAGGCAATTTGCCGTATGTAATAATGACAGAATTTTCATTTTCAGGTGAACTGTCCCTTTAAGCACATTGTGGATTTATTTACAATTTTCATTATTATTTAGAATTTAATAACAGGATTTTTTTTTTGTTTTGTTTAGTTTTTTTTTTAATAATTATTGAGATTTTTTTTTTATCTTTGGTTGAACTGTCCCTTTTCTACTGTTTATTTATTTATTTATTTATTTATTTTATTTTCACTATTATTTTCGAATGTTCATTTTTTAGATGCACTGTGCCTTTAAGCACTCTGTGGATTTATTTGGAAAAGGTAGGCTTTTGATTTCATTTTCAGTGAAGTGTATGTTAGAAATCCCAGTCGAGTTGCAACAAGTTTTTATTTTCAAAATCCCCTTTTACCCTTTCAACGTAAGATCCTTTTTAATTCCACGGTTTTTTTGCACAGCACATTGGCAGAGTTTGCAGAGAGAAGGAGTGCTGTTTGTGTCCCAAACCCCGTGAAATGAATACTGAGGTGAAATGTTTGAGTGAATGGGTGTTTATAATGCCCTGTTTCGGTGACCAGGGTTGCCAGGTGTTCACAACAAAATCAGCCCAATAATACCAACACTCAAAATACGCCACTTTCATTCATAAAACACGTATTTTACATCAATATATGCATTATACCAAGGAATATGGAACTATCTAACTTTGATTATACACATTTTTATCAGGTCACTCACTTGAAAAAAATGATTCTAAATTTATTTAAGTGGCTGTAAACATTTTATTTAGGCTGAATTAAACAAACTAACAAATTAAGTTAAACATTAATAAATTTAATTTCTTTGTTTTAATTCAACACATAAATTGTTTGCAAAAAATTTGCAGACATCATTTTTTTTGTGTATTTCACAATAGATAAATATATAAAATATAAATTACTATGTTTCACGTAGTATTATATTGTCACTATACACAGACAGACAATCACGTCAACTACATATTTAGCAAACAAAATAAGGTGGCCTTCAAATTCCTCCAAAGCTTCGTTTAAGAATGGTTCTTGCTCATCAAGAAAAAAATAAATACACCGACATTTATACATTGCAAATAGGGCTATTGGGATATAGGGATGTTGAAAAAACTGTCATTGCAAAAAAAAATAATAATCTTTTATTATCTTATATCTTATATTATGGTAATTTCATAAGATGATTAGTACTTTGCTCAATACTAAAGCTAGTACATTGTTCTGCGAAATTGGTACCCTGTAAACATGTCGCAACCCCTTTAAAGGATCATATTGTTTAAAGTAAAACTTAAAAATATGTTTATGTATTCTATTAATTTTAGTTTTTTCCTTTGATATCAAGTACAATTGTTTCTTTTCTATATATGCGTCTGACTACCTGTACTTTAAGATTATGTTTGTGCATGTAAGGCTTACTTTGTAATTGATCTCACTTTAGCGACTTCCTCTGAAATTAGTTGGCGACAATGGCGGGAAAACGGCGGACATGGCAACCCTCATTCTCCGGCGAGATGTCTTTCGTTTCCTTGTTTGTAGTTTCGGTTTTGTTTCAGGCTCAGCTGTTGGTGTTCAGTCGGGACTCGGTCAGTCTTCATTCCCATCGTGTCCTCCTGAAACACCGCAGACATGTACGAGCTGGAGAAGGAGAATTTGCGGCGCTTGAGCTCTTACATCACGGCCATTTTACGACCGTCACTAATAAAAACCTTCATGACGACATACCTGAAGAAAGGTGAGTAAATAAACAAAACATTAACACAATCTGCAGTGTACCAGTTCCCTTATCTAAAGCACAGTGTTTATTGTTATTTAATCATACTCTTGTTAAATATTGTGCATTTATTACAATTGTTTATAATATATGACTGCAAGTTTTGACCTGAAAACGGGTTTATGTTTTACTGAACTGATTTTTGTCTTATTGTGCTGATCATAAAAGCCTAAGAATCTTCTCTACAAAAGGAAACACAAATGCAAATAAACATGTAAAGGAACACTGACTGAATTTCGGGTTTCATGTAGTCATTACAAGTGTATATACTGTACATATATTACTGTATATATATTATATTGTACATATATATGTATATATATTACAGTGACAATGTATCTATGTACAGTAGTCAACATTTGAAGTAGATTTAAAAATAATCAAAATTGCCATAAGACATGAATGAGTATTTTTCAATAGTTTTAGGACAAGTTTAATGAATTGTTGACTACTAATTTAAAAGATAGCTGTATATTTTCATTATTAAAACAATATTTTTTTCTCTCTGTTGTAATTTTCTGTTTATTCGAAGGATTTTCTTGTATATTAATCAAATTCAACTTTTAATGGCTGTCGTAAAAGCGAAATGTAAAAATAATGAAGTGTTATTCATCGGATGTTTTTCCAGCGCTGTGCTCTGTAACCAATCACACGCGCTTCTGTTGAGTTTTATGAGCGCGATAGCCAATCAGAATTGGACTGTTGCTCACCGCTCCAAACGCTGCTAGCGTTGACTGCATTCTATCGAGAGCGATAAGATATAATTTATTAGGAGAATTTGATTTTACTTTAAAAAAAAATAACACCAGAAACAAAATGCTGAAACAGCAATGTGAGTAAAATATTGTTATGAAATTTCACCCTTGTTGATTCACCAAACTGTAACGTGTTGTATCTAAAACCTGTTTCTACAAAACTGTTTACCAACATTAATGATCATTATTTGCACAGTAATGTTTGTTTTGTCATGATATTGCAGCACTGTAATACTTTCCTTTTTCTTTCCTTATTCGTTTGTATGTTTATTTCTAATAATTACAGATCTGTTTTAAAAATCATTCATTCATTCATTTTCATTCAGCTTAGTCGCTTATTCATCAGGGGTCACCACAGAGGAACGAACCGCCAACTATTCCAGCATATGTTTTACACAGCGGATGCCCTTCCAGCTGCAACCCAGTACTGGGAAACACCCATACACACACACACACACACACACACACACACACACACACACACACACACACACACACACACACACACTCGTACACTACGGCCAGTTTAGTTCATCGGTTCCCCTATAGCGCATGTGTTTGGACTGAAGGGGAAACCGGAGCACCCGGAGGAAACCCACACCAACATGGGGAGAACATGCAAACTCCACACAGAAATGCCAGCGGACAAAGCCGGGACTCGAACAAACGACCTTCTTGCTGTGAAGCCACAGTGCTAACCACTGAGCCACCATGTCACCATTTTTAAAAAAATGTGTGCGCAAAATATTATTTAGAAAATAATGTCATATTTATGCCAAATATTGTGTCTGGTGCTCAATGCTTTCTTTTATTTCAATCAGATTTTTAAAATTAGCTTCGATCTATTGACATATGTAAAGTTCAGTAATACGCACAGTTTTGCAAATACACACACCAAAACAAACTGGACGTATGAAAGCGTATAGCCGAGCTCTGTGTAATGTGTGTTTTCTCTGATGTTGTGTTGACAGAAACAGTGGAGCGGATTATGTCCACCGAGCAGAGCTCCCCGTCCGCAGCCGCTCAGATGCTGCTGGACTGCATGTGTGATCTGGAGGAGGACGGCTGGTTTCAGGCCTTTTTGGACTTCCTACATACTGCTGGTGATTCCCAGAAAACGCAAAACATTTCTCTAACATTCTCTTTTAGTGCTTGTGTAGTGTCATAATGCCTGTAATGTGTGTTGATGTAGAGTACACCGGCCTGCACGGTGCCATTAAAAACTGGAATTTCCTTGAGTATGAGGAGCTGCACGAACACCGGAAGCTTCTGGAGAGAATCGAACCCTCAATCACCAAACACTTGAAGCCCAGAGAGCTGCTCATGCACATGAACTGCTGTCTCAACCAGAGGGAGTCTGAGGAGATTCAAGCGGTGAGATCACAATAGAACACACATACTGGTGTGCACAATCATGTGTGTCTGAGCTGTGTGTTTAATCAGTCCAACAGACACTCTCCATAAAGGTCCTGAGGGGTACTATGCAACGTATATTGTAGCGTGCAAAAGTTTGTGAACTCCTTGCAATGTTGGTCATTTTAACAAACTTGGAGAGATCGTACAAAATGCATGTTATTTTTTATTTAGTATTGTCCTGGGTAGGATATTTTACATAAAAGATGTTTAGATATGGTAGGGTAGAGCACAGGGGGTGCTAATAGTAGGGACCCCTAATAGTAACTCTGGAGGCCCCAAAAGTGCATGGGCACTTAGAATTCTCCTAACTTTCCCCACTCTAGCAGCACTCCTGGTGGGCAGAGTTGGAGACCTCGAGTAAGCATTGAAATGCTATTTCTGTGTCTTATACTGGACGCTAGAGGGCACATTTGTGCATAACTCCTAGTTTTTTGTATACGTTACTGGCAAAGATATCAGCTACGGTCAACTGCAGTGCAGGACAGCAAAGAGAGGATAAAGATGATAGACAAGGATAAACAGATCAGATATGAACACAGTAAACAAGCACTTGTAGCTATATATACATATATATATATAATTTTTTAATTATGTTTAAATAATTATGTTGATGTTTAACAGAGGACGTTCTCACAGTATTTCCTCTAATATTTTTTCTTCTGGAGAAAGTCTTATTTGTTTTATTTCAGCTAGAATAAAAGCAGTTTTTAATTGTTTTAAACCCATTTTAAGGTCAATATCGTTAGCCCCTTTAAGCTATTTTTTTCTATAGTCTACAGCAGTGTTTCCCAACCCTGTTCCTGAAGGCACACCAACAGTACACATTTTCAACCTCTCCCTAATCAAACACACCTGAATCAACTCAGCAGAACATTAGAAAAGACCCCAAAACCTGACACGAATGGGTCAGATAAGGGAGACGTACAAAATATGTACTGTTGGTGTGCCTCCAGGAACAGGGTTGGGAAACACTGATCTACAGAACAAACCATCATCATACAATGACTTGCCTAATTACCCTAACCTGCCTAGTTACCCTAATTACCCTAGTTAAGTCTTTAAATGTCACTGTAAGGTGAATACTAGTGTCTTGAAGAATATCTAGTCTAATATTATTTACTGTCATCATGACAAAGAGAAAATAAATCAGTTATTAGAGATGAGTTATTAACACTATTATGATTAGAAATGTGCTGAGAAAATCTGCTCTGTTAAACAGAAATTGGGGAAAAAAATAAACAGGGGGGCTAATAATTCTGACTACAACTGTGTATATATATATATATATATATATATATGAATGAAGAGTTCAGATGCGAAAGCCGCTAAATGCCACTTTCGCCAAAAATGAGCTAATGACATTGAGTGAATGCTTTAGGCATGTAGTACACCAACAACAAATATTTTTGCTTCAAATCATCTAAATTGCAGCGTCGTAGCATTCAGTAATGACAGCCGCTAAACGCCACTTGCCTTCGACAGCAAAAGCCGCTATATCCTGAGAACCAATCAGAAGGTGTGAATCGCATCATATGTGTTCAATGTAGCAGCGCGCTGATAGGCCGGCTTTATGAGGAGACTGTTTTATTCATGTTTACTAATTGTTGTCTGCTAGACCCATGTGACATGTGTACTGCCTAATCCTGGCCAGGACGCTCTTGTAAAAGAGATTGTTAATCTCAATGTGTAGTAAAATAAAGGTTATAATAGTAATAATAATAAGCTCAAACATGCAATAGTGGAATAACACATTTCTCAGACCAATTATAGGTTTTAAGGATATTACGAAGTGTTGTGGAGAGAATTGTTATTAGTATATTGCAAATAATATCACCAATCAGAATCAGTTTTATTGCCAAATGTGCTTCACACACACAAGGAATTTGTTTTGGCTGCAGAAGCTTCCAGTGTACATAAAGTGACAAGTGACAACACAAAATAAATATGGAAAAAAGAAAGACGATAAACATTAAACAGATGCAGTTAGTCCAAAACCTGGATGTTGAATTGTGTACAGATTTGTTATAAATATACAGGTTATAAGGTGCTGTGTACACATGCGAACGGAGAAGGTGTTGCATTGTATATTTATATAAGGTGCTAGCTGGTACTAGCTGAAAATATGTCAACATATTGAAATAACTAACCTATGTCCTTCAAAACCATCTCCTCTGTATACAGGCCGGATCCAAGATTATGTGATTTTATGTAAACAGAAGCAGAAAAAAGTCTGAATTATTAGCCCCCTGTAGATTTTTCTGATGTATTTTCTCTTTGTCATGATGACAGTAAGTAATATTAGACTAGATATTCTTCAAGACACTAGTATTCAGCTTAAAGTGACATTTAAAGGCTTAACTAGGGTAATTAGGGTAAAGTTAGGGTAATTAGGCAAGTCATTGTATAACAGTGGTTTATTCTGGAGACAATCCAACACTAATATTGCTGAAGGGGGCTAATAATATTGACCTTAAAATGAGTTTAAAACTATTAAAAACTGCTTTTATTCTAGCTGAAATAAAACAAATAAGACTTTCTCCAGAAGAAATAATATTAGATGAAATACTGTGAGAATTCCTGAATCTGAGAAACATCATCTGGGAAATATTTGAAGAAGAAAATAAATTCACAGGAGGGCGAATAATTCTGACTTCAACTGTGTATATGTTCCAGGTGGAAGCGCAGCGTGGACCTATCGCCGCCAGTGAGAAACTCGTGGACTGTCTTCTGCGCTCAGATAAATCAAACTGGTTTAAGGTGCTGAAGATGGCTCTGGACACCTGCGAATTATATGAGGCTCTCGACCTGCTGGAGACAAGTAATCCTTCATCATTCTCTCTGTACATCCCTCCATTATCATCCTAGACACTTATATTATACTGACTGTTAAAGGGGGCCTATTATGCCTCCTTTTACAAGATGTAAAATGCATCTCTGATGAGTGTGTAGTGAAGATTGAGCTGAGAATAGCACACAGATGATGTTCTCTAGCTCTCTGAAACTGACCCTTTCAGGCTTTGATCCTGGCGTTTTGGTGACTGTCGCTTTAAATTCAAATGAGACTGTGCTCTTTTCAGAAGAGGGCGGAGCTACATTATCATAGTGACAGATGTGAAGCAGCAGTGTGTGTGTTGTCAGTGCTGGTCAGGTGTGCATGTGTGTTTCAGTGTGAGTGTGTGCTTCATGCTTCTGTCAGTCTATGTCGCTCCTGTCACTGCTTCATCTAAAACTCCACATCTATAATCCTCTTAGTCTATGCTGACATTATCTTCAGCAGCTCAAACACTCTAATGGCTAATGGACAGACGGCTGCTTCTCACTCAGGGCTGCTGTTTATGCTAATGAGATGGAGAGATGGGCACTAGTGGGCGGGGCTTTCCCCCTCTGATGACACGTACAAAGCGAGAATGTCAATCAAAGTGTTTGTGCAGACTGTTTTGATCAAGTCTGATTATAAATATTACAATTAATTCATGTTTATCATTAGAGGCTGGAGATATTCACACACTGCTGACACACACACACACTGCATAAAGGTCATTTTAGCATAATAGTTCCCTTTAAAGCTCTTAAGAAGTGTGTTTTAGTCTGATGTTCATGGTGTGTGTGTGTGTGTTACAGATGGAGCAGGAAAGTCAGTGCAGGACTCAGACTGCATGATGGCCGAATCCTCCACCGTGTGCTTTGAGTACAGAGAGGAGATGGAGACGGAAAACATGGCGGCGCCGGAGAGCTGCAGACACATGAGCGTCACTGAAATGCCTGCTGGAGTTACAGGTAATGCACATGTCTGTACATTGTGTTGTGTGTGTTGTGTGTGTGTTTTGTGTTCATGAATGTGTGCATTGATCTCTCTGTGACCTGTGTGTGTGGTCAGGTGACTCTGGGCGTTCAGGTGAGCGTAAGCTGAGGGAATATCAGAGAGAGCTGATGACTGCGGCCGTCAGCGGACAGAACACCATCATCTGTGCTCCTACAGGTCAAAACAAAAGCAGCATTATTTGGCTTGTTTAAAGAAATACTCTTCTTTTTGGTAACATTTTAGTTTAAGTCACAACTCATGCTATTTACTACATGCTTATTAATACCTAAACCCAGATTATTAAATTATACTCTATACTAACTCTATAACACTCTATACTAACTCTATTACACTAAACTAGCTCTATTACACTAAACTAACTCTATTACACTCTATACTAACTCTATTACACTCTATACTAACTCTATTACACTAAACTAGCTCTATTATACTCTATACTAACTCTATTACACTCTATACTAGCTCTATTACACTAAACTAACTCTATTAAACTCTATACTAGCTCTATTACACTTAACTAACTCTATTACTCTCTAAACTAACTCTATTAAACTCTAAACTAACTCTATTACACTAAACTAACTCTATTAAAAGTCTATACCAACTCTATTACACTAACCTAACTCTATTAAACTCTATACTAACTCTATTACACTAAACTAACTCTATTAAACTCTATACTAGCTCTATTACACTTAACTAACTCTATTACTCTCTAAACTAACTCTATTGCACTTTATACTAACTCTATTACACTAAACTAACTCTATTAAACTCTATACTAACTCTATTAAACTAACTCTATTAAACTCTATACTAACTCTATTACACTAAACTAACTCTATTGCACTTTATACTAACTCTATTACACTAAACTAACTCTATTAAACTCTATACTAACTCTATTAAACTAACTCTATTAAACTCTATACTAACTCTATTACACTAAACTAACTCTATTAAACTCTATACTAACTCTATTAAACTAACTCTATTAAACTCTATACTAACTCTATTACACTAAACTAACTCTATTAAACTCTATACTAGCTCTACTACACTTAACTAACTCTATTACTCTCTAAACTAACTCTATTGCACTTTATACTAACTCTATTACATTAATTTGTCCACAGTGTATTGTTGAGTTTTTAAAAAAATTACCAAAATATGTACCAAAATAAGATTTGTCTGCAAAACTCATCCCATTTGCTAAAACACAGAGAACGTTGCAGCCAAAATTAAGCCTCAAAATCAGCACAAGGTGGATGAAAACAACCCAACAACACACAAGGGTTAAATGCAAAGCACAGAATGAAGTGTGCTGAAAGTGTGTGTGTATGTGTGTTCAGGTTGTGGGAAAACTATCGTGGCACTGGGCATCTGTGAGGAGCACCTGAAGCTGCTGCGCGGACGAGCAAAGATCGCCTTCCTGGCCACTAAAGTGGACGTTTATGAGCAGCAATACAAACTCTTCCAGGAGCACTTCAGCAGCAAAGACCCCAACATCAGGCACTGACACACACACACACACACACACACATTACACACACACACACACACTTATATATATATACTCTATATAAATATATATACATTTATTTATATATAAGTAAATAAAACCACACGCATGCATGCACAAGCACACACACACATTCCATACATATACACACGCTCACATACCCGCACATACACACATACGCATATATACACAGACGCATAAACATATAGACTCACATACACATACATGTTTGTGTGTGTGTGTGTGCATGTGTTGTGTTTTATTGTGTCTCTCTCTCTGTGCTGCAGGGTGACGGGGATGTGTGGAGATATGGCTCTCTCAGTGCGGATGCTGATCGAGACTCATGATATTGTGGTTCTGACGGCTCAGATTCTGGTGAATGCCCTGCAGAGTGGAGAGATGGAGAACCTGCAGCTGCTGACGCTCATCCTGCTGGACGAGTGCCACAACACCACCGGCAAACACCCCTACAACAACATCATGACCCGCTACCTGGACAACAAACTCACCGGCAGCGGCGGGTTACTGCCACAGGTGCACCACACTGTTCATCTGATACACTCTACACTAACCCTATTACGCTCCAGACTAACTCTATTACACTCTAAACTAACTCTAATACACTCTATACTAACTCTATTACACTCTAACTCTATTACAACCTAAACTAACTCTAATACACTCTAACTCTATTACAGGCTAAACTAACTCTATTAAACTCTAACCTAACTTTAATACATTCTATACTAAATCTATTACACTCTAATTCTATTACACTCTAAACTAACTCTATTGCACTCTAACTCGATTATAGGCTATACTAACTCTATTACACTCTAACCAAACTCTATTACACTCTAAACTAACTCTATTACACTCAATACTAACTCTATTACACTCTAAACTAACTCGATTACAGGCTATACTAACTCTATGACACTCTATACTAACTCTATTAAACTCTAACCTAACTTTAATACATTCTGTACTAAATCTATTACACTCTAACTCTATTACTCTCTAAACTAACTCTATTAAACTCTAACTCTATTACAGGCTATACTAACTCTATTACACTCTATACTAACTCTATTAAACTCTAACTCTATTACAGGCTATACTAACTCTATTGCACTCTAACTTGATTACAGGCTATACTAACTCTATTACACTCTAACCTAACTCTATTACACTCTAAACTAACTCTATTACAGGCTATACTAACTCTATTACACTCTAACCTAACTCTATTACACTCTAAACTAACTCTATTACAGGCTATACTAACTCTATTACACTCTAACCTAACTCTATTACACTCTAAACTAACTCTATTACAGGCTATACTAACTCTATTACACTCTAACTCGATTACAGGCTATACTACCTCTATTACACTCTAACCTAACTCTATTACACTCTAAACTAACTCTATTACAGGCTATACTAACTCTATTGCACTCTAACTTGATTACAGGCTATACTAACTCTATTACACTCTAACCTAATTCTATTACACTCTAACCTAACTCTATTACACTCTAAACTAACTCTATTACAGGCTATACTAACTCTATTACACTCTAAACTAACTCTATTACAGGCTATACTAACTCTATTACACTCTAACTCGATTACAGGCTATACTACCTCTATTACACTCTAACCTAACTCTATTACACTCTAAACTAACTCTATTACAGGCTATACTAACTCTATTACACTCTAACTCGATTACAGGCTATACTAACTCTATTACACTCTAGCTCGATTACAGGCTATACTAACTCTACTACACTCTAACTCGATTACAGGCTATACTAACTCTATTACACTCTATACTAACTCTATTACACTAACTCGATTACAGGCTATACTAACTCTATTACACTCTAACCTAATTCTATTACACTCTAACCTAACTCTATTACACTCTAAACTAACTCTATTACAGGCTATACTAACTCTATTACACTCTAAACTAACTCTATTACAGGCTATACTAACTCTATTACACTCTAACTCGATTACAGGCTATACTACCTCTATTACACTCTAACCTAACTCTATTACACTCTAAACTAACTCTATTACAGGCTATACTAACTCTATTACACTCTAACTCGATTACAGGCTATACTAACTCTATTACACTCTAGCTCGATTACAGGCTATACTAACTCTACTACACTCTAACTCTATTACACTCTATACTAACTCTATTACACTAACTCGATTACAGGCTATACTAACTCTATTACACTCTAGCTCGATTACAGGCTATACTAACTCTATTACACTTTATACTAACTTTATTAAACTCTTAACTCTATTACAGGCTATACTAACTCTATTACACTCTATACTAACTCTATTACACTAACTCGATTACAGGCTATACTAACTCTATTACACTCTATACTAACTCTATTACACTAACTCGATTACAGGCTATACTAACTCTATTACACTCTATACTAACTCTATTACACTAACTCGATTACAGGCTATACTAACTCTATTACACTTTATACTAACTTTATTAAACTCTTAACTCTATTACAGGCTATACTAACTCTATTACACTCTATACTAACACATAGAATGTTTTACACAGCAGATGCCCTTCCAGCCGCAACCCAATACTGGGAAACACCATACACACTCACGTTCACACACGTACACTACGACCAGTTTAGTTTATTCATTTCACATATTTTATACATCTTTTATTTTATTTAAGGCTTGTTATTTAATAGCGGAATTCAGTCTCCTCCTATTGTACTCCGCTTTACTGATTTCCTGTTCATGATTGGTTAATAATCCTGTTTGTCGTCTCAGATTGTGGGCCTGACAGCATCGGTTGGCATCGGTTCCTTCAAAAACCAGATGGAAGCGGAGAACAATATTACACAGCTATGTGCTAACATGGACACCAGAGTCATTACCACTGTTAGCAAACACCTGGACGAGCTCAAGTCATACGTGCACACGCCGGAAAAAGGTAATTGCACACACTCAAGCCACTCCCTACACGCTATATAGGGCATTATATTGGATGTCTGCCATTTTTTTATGATTGTATATTTTTTTATTTTGTTTTTTCAAAAATGAACAATACAGAACATCAAAACTAAGCAACAAACAAACTAAAGTAAAACATACACAGTATATAAAATAAAAATAAATAAGGAAAATAAAAATAAATAAATAAAAAGGGAGGAGATACAGTATAAACCAGTGGATCAAATCAAATCATGTGGTACTGTTTTAATATATATCAAAAATGGATTCCAAATCTTTTTAAATAATTCATCCTTTCCTCTCAAAGAGTATGTGATCTTCTCCAATGGTTTACAATTGCAAATTTCTGAGATCCACAGTCCAATTGGTACATCACTGTCTGTTTTCCATTTTAAAGCAATGCATTTTTTAGCTATTGTCAGTTGTCATGTTGGAGGTTAGAATTTGTATAATTGGCCATATCTAAACATATCTCTGGATATCCAGACATATCTCTGGATCCAATGGAAAATCTATTTCATGAATCTGTGATACGATATTGCACACTTGTACCCATAACACTTTCACTTTAGGGCACAGCCATGTAGAATGCAAAAATGTACCTTCCTCTATACCACATCTGAAGCAGAGGGGAGAAATTCTGTTTTTAAATTTGTGTAATCTGGATGGAGTATAATAAAACTGGTGTAAGAAATTAAACTGGATTAGTCTAAATCTGGAGTTCAAAGTTGAGGTAACCCCATCTCTACATAGCTGACCCCATAGGCCATTTTCTAGTGTTATTCCCAAATCCTGTTCCTATCAGATGTCTGCCGTTTTGTAGTGGTGTTGAAAACGAAAATTTTATTTGCTACATTCGTTCATCACTTTTTACCCACAATCCACTCTGATTTTGAGCTGTGTTGGGCATGTTACTTTAAAAAAAGTTCATTTTTACACATAGTAATTGCTAGTAATTGGAGTTATACCATTATAAAAGTAACTAATTACCAAGGAAAGTTACTACTGTTAAAATTTGTCGCACACAAACCCTGCACATCTAGCGCGACATGTATTAATTAATCCCTTGCACAATAATTCACAAAACAACACAAAATGTTCGTTCGAGTCTTCGTTTTTTATAATGCGCAAAGGTTTCGGAGGCTTTGTGCCAATACAATTGACGTAAAGTCTAATTTATTTTTGACATGCACGGATTCGGTGTGCAATAACTTTTACTTTTAGAGAAAAAAAGTTAAAACCCTTTACAAAAGTAATCAATTATAGTTACAAGTTACTTCTTACCAAGTTACTAGTTACTTCTTACTAATAGTAACTGTTAGTAGCTGAGTTACATCATTATAAAAGTAACTAATTACCAGAGAAAGTAACTACTGTTTCTTTTAAAAAGAAAAACGTCACTCAAAACCATTTAAAAAAGTAATCGGTTACAGTTACTAGGTACTTCTTACTAATAGTAACTGTTAGTAACTGAGTTACATCATTATAAAAGTAATTAATTACCAGAGAAAGTAACTACTGTTTCCATTAAAAAGAAAAATGTCACTCAAAACCCTTTAAAAAGTAATCAGATATACTTATTAGCTACTTCTTTAATAGTAGCTTTTAGTAACTGAGTTATGTCATTATAACCATAACTTGTTACAATGGAAAGTAACTATTACTTTTAGAAAGAGAAATGTAAAAACCCTTTAAAAAAGTAATCAGTTACAGTTGCTAGTTACTTTTCACCAACAGTAACTGTTACCAGGGAGAGTAACTGCTGTTCCTTTTTAAAAGAAAAATATGTCAAAAACACTTTAAAAAGTAACTAGTTGAAGTATATTGTTACTTCTCACCAATAGTAACTGTTAGTAACTGAGTTACATCATTATAACAGTAACTATTTACAATGCAAAGTAACTACTCCCTTAAAAAAATAATCACTTATTGTTGCTAGTTACTTTTCAGCAATAGTAACTGTTAGTAACTTAGTTACAGTATAGCATTGTAAAAGTAACTAATTACCAGGGAAGGTAACTAACGTGTTACTTTTAGAAAGAAAAATGTCCAAAACCCCTTTAAAAGTAAATAGTTACAATTACTTTTCACAAATATTAACTGCTAGTAACTGAGTTATGTCAATATAACAGTAACGTGTTACAATGGAAAGTAACAATATGTGTGTGTGTGCGCGAATGTGTGTATGTCTGTGTGTTGTGATATTGTGCGTATGTGTGTGTGTCAGAATTTTTCCATGTGTTTCAGACCCCGTCAGATCCCTTCATCAGAATCATCCAGAACATCATGAGTAACATTGAGCAGATGGCAAAGAAAACCTACAACATCGGTACACACACACACACACGCATGCACGCATGCACACACAGACAGACAGACACAAACACATGCATACATACATACATACATGCACTCACTGACACACTCATACTCTCACACACACACACACACACACACACACACACACAGACACACACTCACACATTCCTGTCCTGTGTTTCAGAGAGTCTGTCGAACATCTCGAACCGTGAGTATGGCTCTCAGAAGTACGAGCAGTGGATCGTGTCGGTGCAGAAGAGCTGCAGAGTTTTGCAGATGCAGAATGCAGATGAGGAGAGACGCATCTGCAGAGAGCTCTGCAACTACACTGAACACCTGCGGGTGACTGACAATTTAATTTAATTTAATTTAATTTAATTTAATTTAATTTAATTTAATTTAATTTAATTTAATTTAATTTAATTTAATTTAATTTAATTTAATTACTGTTATTTTTATTTTATTACTTTGTTTAATTATTAATTATTACTTTGTTTTATTATTATTATTATTGTTATTATTATTATTATTATTATCATTATTATTATTATTATATGTTTTGTTATTATATTATTCTATTTTTAATTGTTTTATTTTATTTTTTGGAAGGTGCTGATTTCTCAATTCAGTCTCCTTTAAAAAAAGTTATTTTATCAAATGGATGGATAAACAGATATGGATGGATACATGGATGGATATATAGATGGATGCTTGGATAGATAGATGGATGGATGATGGATGAATTAATAGAGACGGATGGATGGATAGACATATATAGATGGATGGTTTGGTAGATAAATGCATAAATGGATGGATGGACAGATGGATTGATATTTAAATGGATGGATGGATAAAAGAGTGTGTGAAGGAATGCTGATGGTCTGATGTTTTCTGCTCTCCTCCAGAAATATAACGACGCTCTGATCATTAATGAAGACGCTCGCACTATAGATGCTCTGGATTATCTGGACGTGTTTTTCCAGCAGGTCCGAAATGCTGGATTCCACAACACAGAGAGGAAACTCACTGCGCTTTACGACAGTAAACAGAGTGACTGAAGCTGAGTTTACACACACAGATTTATGCACATAACTGGAATATTGCAGAAAACATTAGTGAATAAAGCAGCGTTTACAGTCAGTGAAGAAATCTGATATCACTGAGAGAAGTGTACTGTGCTGCACTGGGTTCTCCACTGTGGTGTTTGTTCTCCTCTAATAAATGAGTTGCGCCTCAGAAGACCAAGACCAAACACCATGAACACGCAGACAGATGCTCAAGACAGTTCTGGAGGCAATATTAATAGAATTAGTAGAAGAATACTGAAGCACTGTGATGACGGACTGACGGAGGGCTGAGGCCTTTCAGCACAACAATATTAATGACACAAAGACCCTCACACACACATTTATATCTGATCAAACCAACATTAATGACACAAAGACCCTCACACACACATTTATATCTGATCAAACCAACATTAATGACACAAAGACCCTCACACACACATTTATATCTGCAGACCAACATTAATGACACAAAGACCCTCACACACACACATTTATATCTGCAGACCAACATTAATGACACAAAGACCCTCACACACACATTTATATCTGCAGACCAACATTAATGACACAAAGACCCTCACACACACATTTATATCTGATCAAACCAACATTAATGACACAAAGACCCTCACACACACATTTATATCTGCAGACCAACATTAATGACACAAAGACCCTCACACACACATTTATATCTGCAGACCAACATTAATGACACAAAGACCCTCACACACACATTTATATCTGCAGACCAACATTAATGACACAAAGACCCTCACACACACATTTATATCTGCAGACCAACATTAATGACACAAAGACCCTCACACACACACATTTATATCTGCAGACCAACATTAATGACACAAAGACCCTCACACACACACATTTATATCTGCAGACCAACATTAATGACACAAAGACCCTCACACACACATTTATATCTGCAGACCAACATTAATGACACAAAGACCCTCACACACACATTTATATCTGCAGACCAACATTAATGACACAAAGACCCTCACACACACATTTATATCTGCAGACCAACATTAATGACACAAAGACCCTCACACACACACATTTATATCTGCAGACCAACATTAATGACTCAAAGACCCTCACACACACATTTATATCTGCAGACTAACATTAATGACACAAAGACCCTCACACACACATTTATATCTGCAGACCAACATTAATGACACAAAGACCCTCACACACACATTTATATTTGCAGACCAACATTAATGATGCAAATACCCTCACACACACATTTATATCTGCAGACCAACATTAATGACACAAAGACCCTCACACACACATTTATATCTGATCAAACCAACATTAATGACACAAAGACCCTCACACACACATTTATATCTGCAGACCAACATTAATGACACAGAGACCCTCACACACACATTTATATCTGTCAAACCAACATTCATGACACAAAGACCCTCACACACACATTTATATCTGTCAAACCAACATTAATGACACAAAGACCCTCACACACACATTTATATCTGCAGACCAACATTAATGACACAAAGACCCTCACACACACATTTATATCTGCAGACCAACATTAATGACACAGAGACCCTCACACACACACTTATATCTGCAGACCAACATTAATGACACAAAGACCCTCACACACACATTTATATCTGCAGACCAACATTAATGACACAAATACCCTCACACACACATTTATATCTGCAGACCAACATTAATGACACAGAGACCCTCACACACACATTTATATCTGCAGACCAACATTAATGACACAAAGACCCTCACACATTTATATCTGCAGACCAACATTAATGACACAAAGACCCTCACACACACATTTATATCTGCAGACCAACATTAATGACACAAAGACCCTCACACACACACTTATATCTGCAGCCCAACATTAATGACACAAAGACCCTCACACACACATTTATATCTGCAGACCAACATTAATGACACAAAGACCCTCACACACACATTTATATCTGCAGACCAACATTAATGACACAAAGACCCTCACACACACATTTATATCTGCAGACCAACATTAATGACACAAAGACCCTCACACACACATTTATATCTGCAGACCAACATTAATGACACAAAGACCCTCACACACACATTTATATCTGCAGACCAACATTAATGACACAAAGACCCTCACACACACACTTATATCTGCAGACCAACATTAATGACACAAAGACCCTCACACACACATTTATATCTGCAGACCAACATTAATGACACAGAGACCCTCACACACACATTTATATCTGCAGACCAACATTAATGACACAAAGACCCTCACACACACATTTATATCTGCAGACCAACATTAATGACACAAAGACCCTCACACACACATTTATATCTGACAAGCCAACATTAATGACACAGAGACCCTCACACACACATTTATATCTGCAGACCAACATTAATGACACAAAGACCCTCACACACACATTTATATCTGCAGACCAACATTAATGACACAAAGACCCTCACACACACACTTATATCTGCAGCCCAACATTAATGACACAAAGACCCTCACACACACATTTATATCTGCAGACCAACATTAATGACACAAAGACCCTCACACACACACTTATATCTGCATACCAACATTAATGACACAAAGACCCTCACACACACATTTATATCTGCAGACCAACATTATTGACACAAAGACCCTCACACACACATTTATATCTGCAGACCAACATTAATGACACAAAGACCCTCACACACACATTTATATCTGATCAAACCAACATTAATGACACAAAGACCCTCACACACACATTTATATCTGCAGACCAACATTAATGACACAAAGACCCTCACACACACATTTATATCTGCAGACCAACATTAATGACACAAAGACCCTCACACACACATTTATATCTGCAGACCAACATTAATGACACAGAGACCCTCACACACACATTTATATCTGCAGACCAACATTAATGACACAAAGACCCTCACACACACATTTATATCTGCAGACCAACATTAATGACACAAAGACCCTCACACACACATTTATATCTGACAAGCCAACATTAATGACACAGAGACCCTCACACACACATTTATATCTGCAGACCAACATTAATGACACAAAGACCCTCACACACACATTTATATCTGCAGACCAACATTAATGACACAAAGACCCTCACACACACACTTATATCTGCAGCCCAACATTAATGACACAAAGACCCTCACACACACATTTATATCTGCAGACCAACATTAATGACACAAAGACCCTCACACACACACTTATATCTGCAGACCAACATTAATGACACAAAGACCCTCACACACACATTTATATCTGCAGACCAACATTATTGACACAAAGACCCTCACACACACATTTATATCTGCAGACCAACATTAATGACACAAAGACCCTCACACACACATTTATATCTGATCAAACCAACATTAATGACACAAAGACCCTCACACACACATTTATATCTGCAGACCAACATTAATGACACAAAGACCCTCACACACACATTTATATCTGCAGACCAACATTAATGACACAAAGACCCTCACACACACACATTTATATCTGCAGACCAACATTAATGACACAAAGACCCTCACACACACATTTATATCTGCAGACCAACATTAATGACACAAAGACCCTCACACACACATTTATATCTGCAGACCAACATTAATGACACAGAGACCCTCACACACACATTTATATCTGCAGACCAACATTAATGACACAAAGACCCTCACACACACATTTATATCTGCAGACCAACATTAATGACACAAAGACCCTCACACACACATTTATATCTGCAGACCAACATTAATGACACAAAGACCCTCACACACACATTTATATCTGCAGACCAACATTAATGACACAGAGACCCTCACACACACATTTATATCTGCAGACCAACATTAATGACACAAAGACCCTCACACACACACTTATATCTGCAGACCAACATTAATGACACAAAGACCCTCACACACACATTTATATCTGATCAAACCAACATTAATGACACAAAGACCCTCACACACACATTTATATCTGCAGACCAACATTAATGACACAAAGACCCTCACACACACATTTATATCTGCAGACCAACATTAATGACACAAAGACCCTCACACACACATTTATATCTGCAGACCAACATTAATGACACAAAGACCCTCACACACACATTTATATCTGCAGACCAACATTAATGACACAAAGACCCTCACACACACATTTATATCTGCAGACCAACATTAATGACACAAAGACCCTCACACACACATTTATATCTGCAGACCAACATTAATGACACAAAGACCCTCACACACACATTTATATCTGCAGACCAACATTAATGACACAAAGACCCTCACACACACATTTATATCTGCAGACCAACATTAATGACACAAAGACCCTCACACACACATTTATATCTGTCAAATCATCTGATCAGCAGAAACTACAGCACTGAAGCGCAGACTGATGAAGCGCAGGGGTTTACCCACTACATCTGTTTACAGCACAGTTTATGCAAATGATCAGATATCAGATAAACAGTTTATCCTACTCGATTATTTGCATGTTTTTTATGCACATTTCCAAATTAATCCGCATCTCTATTACTCATTAGTTTATGCAATATTCCAAAATGCACATAAAATAGGTGTATGGAAACACAGCTAGTGTGTGTGTGCATTGGCAGCAGTGTATATATGAGTGTGTGCTGATGAGTGTGTGTGTGTTTCAGCCCAGCGTCCGCAGCTGCAGTGTTTGGCCACTGAGGGGCAGCAGAACCCCAAACTGGAGGAGCTGCGCTTCATCCTGGAGGAGGAATATCACAACAATCAGGAGACGCGCACCGTCATGTTCGTCCGCACACGAGCCCTCGCCGACGTGAGTGTGTTTGTGCAGGTTTATCTCAGCTTGTGAGTTCTCAGTTGTCTTCTTACACTTGAAGTCAGATTTATTTGTTTAGTTTTTTTATTTTCCAAATATTCCCCAGATGATGTTTCTCAGATTCAGGAATTTCTCACAGTATTTCCTCTAATATTTGTTCTTCTGGAGAAAGTCTTATTTGTTTTATTTCAGCTAGAATAAAAGCAGTTTTTAATTGTTTTAAACTCATTTTAAGGTCAATATTATTAGCCCCCTTCAGCAATATTAGTGTTGGATTGTCTCCAGAATAAACCACTGTTATACAATGACTTGCCTAATTACCCTAACTTTACCCTAATTACCCTAGTGAAGCCTGTAAATGTCACTTTAAGCTGAATACTAGTGTCTTGAAGAATATCTAGTTTAATATTATTTACTGTCATCATGACAAAGAGAAAATAAATCAGTTATTAGAGATGAGTTATTAACACTATTATGATTAGAAATGTGTTAAATTAAATCTCTCTGTTAAACAGAAATTGAGGGAAAAATATACAGGGGAAAGCTAATAATTCTGACTACAACTATATCTAGAGAGAGATCAAAACAACAAACTAGTGTTGACCTTTCATTGGTCCTCACTAATTAAACAGGGTGTCTGCGGGGTCTTAAAAAATCATAAAAGTGGATAAATCAATTATGAGGAAAATTAAGGCCTTAAAAGGTATTAAAAAGTCTTAATTGTGTTTTTATGAGGTCTTAAATTTTGTTCAAGCATTGTTCAAAGTGTTTGACTCCAAAAAAGCTTAAATATATTTATTTTCCTCCTAATATTGACAATAGTGTACTCAATCCATGCGATTGGTTCAGGCTGGGGCACATCCAGCCAAGCTCCTCCGTCCGGGTGATGTCACGTTATTTGCGACAATCGCGGGAAGGTGATGTGACGATCTCCACATGTAGCGAAACCATAGAGCCAAACAGATGGCAAAATGGGAAATTGTAAGTTTGTGGACTCCTGGTTGGAGAAAGACGAGTTTAAACAGTGACTGAAGCCTGTCTCTGAAAACAACCGCGTAATTTATTCTCTCAAGCTTTGTTTCTTTCACACCTTATCTGAGTTCTGTTGCACGGTTGTGCTTTATTGATTTATTTAACTACAACTGTGTATTAATAACTGTTTATTAAGTTAAAGGTTTGATCCTGATTAAAAGTTTAAAGTCAAAGTCAAATTCAACCGCATGTACTGGACATGTAGAGAATCAAAATTACGTTACTCTCAGACCCTAGGTGCCTAACATATAATATTAATACAAAAAGTAGAGTTTTTAAGAAAGAATTTACAATAAATACAATCATTCATAAAATGTCATCTGAAAAATATACAGAAATAAAATGTAGTTTAAAAATATACGTTAAAAATAAATGTAAACAATACAATACAATGGCATTAAGGGCAAATGGCAAAGAAGTTGAAGTGGCGACGAGGTCTTCAATTATTCAGAGAAGGTCTTTAGCAAGTCTTAAAAAGGTGTTGAAATTACCTTTCGGATTCCTGCATATACCCTGTAAAAGCTCTTCTAAATCATCCAGATGTTTTTATTAGTATCTGATGATGTGCAGTTGTTTCTGTGAGGATTGGGTTGAGGTTAGGGTTAGGGTTAGGCCAGGCCACAGACACTATCATTAACATCATTACCCTGAGAGAAAAACAACTGAAGTCTATGTAATCTCACTAAGATTGTGAAACAAAGAGTGTGTGTGTGTGTGTGTGTGTGTGTGTGTGTGTGGTGTGTGTGTGTGTGTGTGTGTGTGTGTGTGTGTGTGTGCGTGTGCGTGTGCGTGTGTGCGTGTGCGTGTGTGCGTGTGTGTGTGTGTGTGTGTGTGTGTGTGCTCATCATCAGGCCATGAAGAAATGGATTGATGACACTGATACTCTGAAGTTTCTGAAGCCTGGAGTTCTCATTGGAAAAGGCCGGAAATCCAACTTTACTGGTTCAGGTGGAAATTTAACACACACACATATAAAAACAAACATATACAGGTACACATATATAGAGACACACAGAGTGCATTTGGAAAGTATTGATAGCGCTTCTTTTATTCCACATTTGTTTGTTCCAGTCTTATTCCAAAATGAATTAAATTAATTTATTTCCTCAACATTCTACACACTATCCCCCATAATGACAATGTTAAAAAAGAGTTTTTGAAATTGTTGCAAATATATTAAAAATAAAAAAGCTGAAAAATCACATCTACATCAGTATTGACGGCCTTTCGCGTGAAGCTCTAAACCATCAGACCATCAGAAACTGAACTCTCTGCTCTGATGAGACTCAAATTGAACTCTTTGGAGTGAACGCCAGGCGTTACGTTTGGAGAAAAGCAGGCAACGCCTGCTCCAGGCTAATAGCATCTCTACAGTGAAGCATGGTGGTGGCAGCATCATGCTGTGGGGATGTTCTTCATCAGCAGGAACTGGAAGACTAGTCAGGATAGAGGGAAAGATGAACGCAGCGATGTACAGAGACATCCTGAATGAAGACCTGCTTCAGAGTGCTCTTGACCTCAGACTGGGACGGTTCATTTTCCAGCAGGACAATGACCCAAAGCACACCGCCAAAATATCAATGGAGTGGCTTCACAACAACTCGGTGAATGAGTGGCCCAGCCAGAGCCCAGACGTAAATCCTATTGAACATCTCTGGAGAGATCTGAAAATGGCTGTACACCATCGCTTCCCATCCAACCTGATAGAGCTTGAGAGGTCCTGCAAAGAGGAACGGGCAAACATTCCCAAAGACAGGTGTGCCGAGCTTGTGGCATCACATTCAAGAAGACTTGAGGCTGTAATCACTGTCAAAGTATTGAGCAAAGGCTGTCGATACTGATGTATATGTGATTTTACAGGGTTTTTATTTTGAATAAATCTGCAACAATTTCAAAAACTCTTTCTTCACATTGTCATTATGGGGGATAGTGTGTAGAATGTTGAGGCTGAAAGGCTGAAACATAAAGAAGTGTGGAAAAACTGAAGTTCTATCAATAGTTTCCGAATGCAGTGTATCTATACACACAGATACATATACATTCACACACACATACACACACACACACACGCACACACACACAAACACAAACACACACAGAGATATGCAAACCCCTATAAACACATTCACACACACAGAGAGAACCCCCCAGACACAAACACATATGCACACATAGACACTCAAACACACGCACATATATATATTCTACACACACAAGCGCATTTATTCACACACACACACACACACACACACACACACACACACACACACACATACTCTATGGCCAATTTAGTTGATCAGTTCCCCTATAGCGCATGTGTTTGGACTGTGGACTGAAACCGGAGCACCCAGGGGAAACCCACGCCAACACGGGGAGAACATGCAAACTCCACACAGAAACACCAACTGACCCAGCCGGAACTCGAACCAGTGACCTTCTTGCTGTAAGGCCACAGTGCTAACCACTGAGCCACCGTGTCACCTATATATATATATATATGCACACAAACACACAGATGAGTTTGTCTCATGATTTTAAACTGCCATTTTAAAGCTCCTCCTTTAGTGTTTACATCACTGAAGTAACGAAACTGTGGTGTGTGTGTGTGTGTGTGTGTGTGTGTGTGTGTGTGTGTGTGTGTGTGTGTGTGTGTGTGTGTGTGTGTGTGTGGTGTGTGTGTGTGTGTGTGCGTGTGTGCGTGTGTGTGTGTGTGTTACAGGAATGACCCCCAGTAATCAGAGGGGCGTTCTGGACATCTTTAAGAGCTCAGATCAGAGTAAGATGCTCATCGCCACATCAGTCGCTGACGAGGGCATCGATATCCCACAATGCAACCTGGTTCTGATGTACGAGTATGTGGGAAACGTGGTGAAGATGGTGCAGGTTCGAGGTGATTGACAGATTCAAAGAGCACACACATAAACACAAACACACTCTGTCTGCTGTGTGTGTGTGTGTGTGTGTGTGTAATGTGTTTTCTTGTGTTTATGGTGTGTGTGTAATATTTTGTGTGTTTAATGTGTGTGTAATTTGTGTGTGATTTGTGCATGTGTGTGTCTGTGAGTCTTCTCTCTGTGTGTGTAATTTACATCTATGTATGTATGATATGTGTGTCTATGTAATGCATGTGTGATGTGTATTTGTGTGTAATGTGTGTGTTTGTATCATGTGTGTATCATGTGTGTCCATGTGTAAAGTCGCTGTGTCATAATGTAATTTGTGATGTGTGTGACTTGTGTGTGTAGGTCGTGGGCGTGCGCAGGGCAGCCGGTGTTTCCTGATCTCCAGCAGTGCCGAACGCATTGAGAAGGAGAAGATGAACATGATGAAGGAGAGACTGGTGGAGGCGGCCATTGTGGCTCTGCAGAGTCGCCCTGCGGACCTCAGTTTCAAGGTGCTGCATTAACCGCAAGCTGCGACCCATTTTTTGTTTCGTATCGTGACGAAGTTTCTAGAGAAACCGAATATTAAATGAGTAAACAGTGGGCGTGGCTTGTTTTTTTTCCACTGCAAGCTGATTGGATGTAGTGAAGTAGGCGTTTGATTCAGAAAGATGGGGAAAAGGGTTTGAGGAGGGTTACAGCCTAACAGACTCCTCCCCTTCATCATTTCTGCCTGTCACAGCGATATCAAAATTGACAGCTGAAGGGGCGTGGTTAAAGGTCTTGTGAAGTGCTTTGAAATGTCCATTTTTATTGGATGTTTGAAACATGAAACATGCACAGGGGGCGTGGCATAGAGCAGCCCCTCCCCTTTTATAAAAAGTGTTTTATATATATATCAATAGTGTTGTGCAGTGGTGGTTCTAAGGGGGTGGGGGTGGTGCCACCGTGTCAGCAAGCCTGCCCCCCCCCTAAATTTGTCAGAAATAAAACGCCACGGAGAAGCGAGATTAGCCATCAGTGACACACTGTGGAGATATGACTGAGGTCTCTCTCTCGCACACTCGCTCTCTCTGCTTTCCCCTGACTTGTGTCAGTGACGGTGCTGCGTGCATCAGTTTCACATTCGGCAGAAGTTAACCCCCAAACTGACAGGTGTGTGTTTTGAGTGTATGTTTATGTGTGTGTGTTTTGAGTGTATGTTTGTGTGTGTGTGTGTGTGTGTGTGCGTGTGTGTGTGTTTTGAGTGTGTGGGAGTATGTGTGTTTTGATTGTGTGTACGTGTGTGTGCGCGTATGTATGTTTTAAGTGTGTGTGTGTTTTGAGTGTGTTTGTTTGTACTGCGTGTGTGTGTTTTGAGTGTATTTTTGTGTGTTCACATGTTTGTTTGTGTGTTTTTAGTGTGTGTAGAAGTGTTTTAAGTGTGTGTTTGTTTATATGTGTGTGTTTTGAGTGTATGTTTGTGTGTGTGTGTGTGTGTGTGTGTGTGTGTGTGTGTGTGTGTGTGTGTGTGTGTGTGTGTTTTGATTGTGTGTACGTGTGTGCGCGCGTATGTATGTTTTAAGTGTGTGTTTGTTTATATGTGTGTGTTTTGAGTGTATGTTTGTGTGTTTACATGTTTGTGTGTGTGTTTTGAGTGTGTGTGAGAGTATGTGTGTTTTAATTGTGTGTTATGATTGTGTATACGTGTGTGTGTTTGTTTATATGTGTGTGCTGTGAGTGTATGTTTGTGTGTTCACATGTTTGTGTGTGTGTTTTGAGTGTGTGTGGGAGTGCTTTAAGTGTGTGTTTGTTTATATGTGTGTGTTTTGAGTGTGTGTTTGTGTGTGTGTGGGTGTATGTGTGTTTTGATTGTGTGTGTGTGTATGCGTGTGTGTGCGTGTGTGTGTGTGTGTGTGTGTGTGTACGTGTGTTTTAAGTGTGTTTGTTTATATGTGTTTGTTTTGAGTGTGTGTTCACATGTTTGTGTGTGGGTGTGTTTTAAGTGTGTGTTTGTTTATATGTTAGTGTTTTGAGTGTGTGTTTGTGTGTGTGTGGGTGTATGTGTGTTTTGATTGTGTGTGTGTGTGCGTGCGTGCGTGCGTGTGCGTGTGTGTGTACGTGTGTTTTAAGTGTGTTTGTTTATATGTGTTTGTTTTGAGTGTGTGTTCACATGTTTGTGTGTGGGTGTGTTTTAAGTGTGTTTGTTTATATGTGTTTGTTTTGAGTGTGTGTTCACATGTTTGTGTGTGGGTGTGTTTTAAGTGTGTTTGTTTATATGTGTTTGTTTTGAGTGTGTGTTCACATGTTTGTGTGTGGGTGTGTTTTAAGTGTGTTTGTTTATATGTGTTTGTTTTGAGTGTGTGTTCACATGTTTGTGTGTGGGTGTGTTTTAAGTGTGTTTGTTTATATGTGTTTGTTTTGAGTGTGTGTTCACATGTTTGTGTGTGGGTGTGTTTTAAGTGTGTGTTTGTTTATATGTGTGTGTTTTGAGTGTGTGTGGAAGTATGTGTGTTATGATTGTGTGCACATGTGAGTGTGTTTTAAGTGTGTGTGTGTGTGTGTGTGTGTGTGTGTGTGTGTGTGTGTGTGTGTGTTTTGAGTTTGTTTGTTTATGTGTGTGTGTTTTGAGTGTATGTGTTTGTGTTCACCTGCTTGTGTGTGTGTGACTGTGTTATGATTGTGTGTACTTGTGTGTTTGCGTGCGTTTGCATGCTTGTTTGTGTGTTTTGAGTGTGTGTGTGGTCTTGGTATTTATGACATTATAAGGACCAAATGTCCCCACAGGTATAGCAATACTAGTAATTTATGATCTTGTGAGGACATTTTTGGTCTTTGTGAGGACAACAGCTCATAAATCACTCAGAATTAAGTATTTTAAAAAGTAAAAGTGCAGAATGTTCCAGAATGCATCATTACAGCTGTGGAGAGTCCAGATATAACATGAAAACTCAACATGTGTGTGTGTGTGTGTGTGTGTTCAGGTGGACATACTACAGAAGGAAGATAAAGCACGGAGAGATTTCCTCAGCGCCAGTCCTGATAAACCTAAAACACAGGACAGCTTCAAGCTCCTCTGCGCAAAGTGCAAGATGTTTGCGTGTCAGAGCGACGACCTGCGAGTCGTGCAGGTATCTCTTTCATTATTACATTCATTAGAAATATAGCTGCAAGCAGCGATTAACCGGGTCCAGGCGTGTGTGTGTTCTGAGTTTGCGTGATTCAATCTGTCCTTAAATGATGGAAATATTCTGCATAAGTCTGAGTTTTGTTTGTGTGTGTTTCAGGAGTCTCATCACATAGTTGTGGACCGCTCCATGTTCTCCCGCTGCTCCAGAGTTCCTCACAGAAAGCCCATCAACTTCTGTGGCTTCAGTAAGAAGGAGAAGATGCAGTGTGTGGAGTGCAAACAGGACTGGGGGCTCGTCGTCTCATACCTCACCATACAGGTCACCGCTCACTGCTGTTACGCTTTATTTTACTGTGTTATTTACTGATGCTGTTGAGGAGTTTGGTCTAGTTTTTTTATATTTGTAGAATATTACGCTGTTTTAATCATCTATGCAGTCCTGTCGCCATCTTGTGAAAAGACAACGTAAACCGTCTTTGGTCAGCTCAGTATGGCAGGCTAATAGCCGCTGACACGCTGTCTCTCAGAAATGATAAATATTTAAATTAGGCATCTTTATAGTTATCTTTATAAATAAACTGCATAGCTGCAATCTAAACAATGACGATCTCACCTTAAAAAGCCTCAAAGGTACATTATGTTGTCCAACAGCAGCAATATTTGTCAAACTGTACAGTGTCCTCAGCTTGTTGCTGCATGTGGGCGGAACCAGTGCTGTTACTGCAGAATATCATATATATATATATATATATATATATATATATATATATATATATATATATATATATATATATATACAGTTTATTTTTTACCCAGTTTCTGTTTAACGGAGAGCAGATTATTTCAACACATCTCTTATCATAATAGTTTAATAACTCATCTCTAATAACTAATAATAACCTTTTGGCTTAATCTTATAAATAATTTATTTTCTCTTTGCCATGATGACAGTAAATAATATTAGACTAGATATTCTTCAAGACACTAGTATTCAGCTTAAAGTGACATTTAAAGGCTTCACTAGGGTAATTAGGGTAAAGTTAGGGTAATTAGGCAAGTCATTGTATAACAGTGGTTTGTTCTGAAGACTATTAGAAAAAAAATGAGCTTAAAACCCTAAAATTACCCTAAAATGTAAAAAAAAAAAAAATCTGTTTTTATTCTAGCCGAAATAAAACTTTCTCCAGAAGAAAGAATATTATCAGACATACTGTGAAAATTTATTTGCTCTGTTAAACATTTAAAAAGGAAAAAACATTCGACGGAGCTAATAATTTAGATTTCAACTATATATAATTAAAATTATGTTTATAGAAATCATATGAATGTGTCTGTGTGTGTGTTTTAGGTTTTAGTTACAGGTATAGTTGTCCTTCTGGACTTTTTTATTTAATTAATGCTTTTCTCAAAAGCTATATCATTATTTTGATCTGTTGATTATTAGTTCAACAGATTGTAACTGTGTTTAGGTAGTTTTTAAATATTTTTAGTTTTCAATAATACACTGTTTATATACTTCAGCATTAAATATTGAATGAATTATTTTATGTAAAATGGGTTCAAGGCGAGGCAAGTTTATTTCTATAGCACAGTTCATACACAGTGGCAATTCAAAGTACTTTACATAAACAAGAATAAAAGAGACAAGTATTTAAAATATATATATATATAGATAAATAGTATAAAAACAGATTAAAATGTGTTAAAACAGGTTATACAAGAATAAAAAAGAGGAGTAATACATAATAGTGCGATCTGTCGGACGTAGCACAGTGCTCATTCAGTAAAGGCACAGCTAAACAGATGTGTTTTCAGTCTTGATTTGAATGTGCCTAATGTTGGAGCACATCTGATCATTTCTGGAAGCTGATTCCAGCAGCAGGGGGCGCTGTTAGTAGCTGATTCACCCTGCTCTGACTGAACTCTTGGAATTTCTAGTTTATTTGATCCTAAAGACAATATAAACTAATATAAAACCAGTGCATACATCACATGCATAAATCACGCCATGGACATGACATTAAGATGCCTAAAGGTTTAAAAAAGCCTATATATCGAAGGAAGAGGAACAAATGAGAACCTTTCTGTCATAAACTATTGTAAAACACCTTGTCAAAAGCTGCCAACAGATTACATACAGGAATAGAGAAAATTCTTTAATTATCAGCTGTCAGTCAGCGCCCGCTCTTTTTTTTTTTTTTTTTTGTCCTGGTCATTGCGCCTTTGCTGTGTGCTGTGTAAAGGCAGACGATTGGAGTCATTTAAAAGACTTTTAAAAGGTGATGTAAGCAGGTCATCAAACAAATCAGATACAGTTACAAAATCAGAATTGACCATCAAGATCTGCAGTGTAAATGCAGCCTTAGTTTGCCTGAATCAGTATCCAGGCGGATATCATTGATTATCTTTATAAGGGCGCTCTCTGTACTGTGATGTGCTCTGACTCAATAATATTCAAAATTAAATAAAAAAACTATGCTTTTTACGTTCAAAAAGTTATATGTATATATTATAGTGGTTAAACCCTGTCAATCCACCTTTTTTCTATTTTAACTATTAAGACTGCATTAAATATCATAAATATCATAAATATGTATAGATATTTAACAATTTCGTGACAAAAATGCATATTAATTATTGCAAAAATATTCATTTTTATGAATATTCATGGGGCTGCACGGTGGCACAGTGGGTAGCACGTTCACCTCACAGCAAGAAGGTCGCTGCTGAAAGGGCATCCGCTGCACAAAACATATGCTGGATAAGTTGGCGGTTCATTCCGCTGTGGCGACCCCAGATCAATAAAGGGACTAAGCCAAAAAGAAAATGAATGGAACAAAATATTCATTTGGAAATGTTTCAAGGGGACGCTAAAATGTCTCTTGTATAGGGTCCCCATAGCAGGTTTCTGACTTCGTAAAGTTCACAAAAGCTCCAGTTTTATAAGCTCATTTATTACTTCATAAAATATTCCTAGAATCAGAAGGTCCATGATTGACCATATATGGCTCGTGTCATGAATATTAATGAGCTCCTCTCTGATGTTCCCTTCTTAGAGACACACACACACAGCATGATGTACTCTGAACACAGACAAATATTAATCCAATCAGAGTAACTGATTTTGCTCACCAGTTCTGTTGAGGATAAAGGCTAAATTATAATTAAACTTGACAAAAGATAGTGATAGAGACATATGGCGATGTATTTTGAAGTTATAGTCAAAGAAAACACAGCCAGGAATTAATATCAACCTCTGCATGAACAGATGAGCTGAGTGATTTGACATGATTCAGCATGTGTTTGTTAAAACATACTCATTAAATTTCACCATAAACACGATAAATTAACAAAAGATGTAACTAAACATGTCTTACACCTCTTCGGAGTGGAGATGAATAAATGTGTAATCTGTATATCCTGCATTTTGCGTCCTGAGGACAGTTTGAACTTTCCTCGTGCTGTCGTTTCCCAGTAACGCACAGTAAACAACTTAGCGCTAGTGTTTTCAAAAATAAAAGTCCCTCATACATAATAAGTGAAATATACGCTTAAAATAACTGAGGGAGGAAAATTATCATTTTTGTCTCACTAGAAAACGTTGTTGCTTATCAAATGCAGCATGAGGTGTGCATATTAATGATCTCAGAGCTTTTTTATGATCTGATGACATGGATGTTCGTCAGGTCCGGATGAACAACCTAAAGTGGGCATACATGCAAATGTGGAGGGCGTGGCCCATCACAGTTTGTTATGTCTTCTGATTGGCCTGTTGTCCAGGTGGGGTTTTTCACTCGTTAAACTTACATGAGAACGAGAAAACGGTGGTTTCTGAGGCTCACAATATGCCCATTTCCATATACTGATCTCTTATTATTCTACTATACCTTGGTATACAGAGATTTTCATTATAGGGCACATTTAAAATGCAGCGCCTTAAGACAAAGTCACTTTAAGCCAAGTCATTTCACTCGGCGGCCATCTTTGAAACACCTCTCAGGCAGTATGCTCGGGCATTCTGTCTGAACGGGGAACATCAAATTCTACAAAACTGTTGGCCAAGCTCACGATTACATTACATATATGCAATCACCAATAAAATTAAACAACAACTGCATCATAACTTTTGTTTCTAAACGTTCAAATCAAACAAAATCGCTATATTTTCAGGTCGCCCGAGCTAATGTGCATGCGCACACGAAAGGAACAAGATCACGACACCAAACTCATTTATGAGCGTTCTACATATTATCGTCCTCTGAATAATTCTCCGTCAGATCGCACTAGTCTTCTGAAGTAATCCACAACTTGGTTCTGTTGGCGAATCTCCTCCAGAAATGACAGCGACTCTTTGTTTACACGCTTGTGATGTGCGTTTGACAGGACGTTTGTTCCATACAGATTACCAAACCAAAAAACTTTTGTTTTTAAGTGAACTAGAACGTAGAGATTTCAAGCTTTATGAGGATGTATTTCTTATATCTGTGAAGCAAGTATTCCCTGAGATTAGTGTTTTTGACTACAAAAATCTCCCTGGAGAAACGTCAGTCTATCTCGATTGGTCAATAGTAGGCGGGGCTTCATTCGGCATATTGATCGTTACAATTTCCCCCATTCAAAACTATACGAGTGACATGTCTTGTGTATTCTGTAGTCTTTAATGATAATAAACAGACGTATTGTTGTGTTGTGATTTCAGGATCTGCCGCTGCTGAAGATCGAGAGTTTCGTGGTGCAGAATTTGGTCACTGGAAAGCAGCATTACTTCAGAAAGTGGCGCGACGTGACGTTTGCCATCCGAGAGTTTGACATGACGGAGATCACACCTGAAACATGGGCGCTGGTCAACTGAGAAGAAACAGATGAACAACACACACAAACACACACACTCCTCACATTGAGTGCGGAAAACGCTTCAATTACAAATGTTTCCCAAGGGATGTTTAACAGAGCAATGACATTTTTCACAGTATTATGAGACTATGAGATCAAATTACTGCCAGAAATATTGTGCTCATGGAACAAAAACTAATAAGTGTCAAATAAAAAACTGAAAACACGAGTAAAATAATAATGATAAAACTAAAAACAACACGATCACGTATTGAAAGATCATCCTTCAGACTTTGTGCTTAGATCATTAAAATAGAGTCTAATAAGCGTGAATCAATAATGACGCATTATAGTGACTCTGCCTTCGTCTGACTGGCTAGAGCAGCAGCTGTCAATCACAACCTGTGACCAATGATGACGCAGAAGGCCACCTTGATTCAAATAAAAGTTTAATGGCGTCTTTCGCAAATGCAAGCGTCAGTTTCAGCCAGGCTCAGGCATCATTTTCACATTTAGCGTCACGTTGTTTATTTTAATTTGTGTGTTGATCTGAAAAGGACGTGTGTTAAGGCACTTTGTTCTCACATTGCTAGTTTAAAGGCGAAATCATGTGAATGTATTTAACACATCTGATATTGTGGGATTTGCTGGTGATAATAAAAATAAAATTGTCAAAATATGGATAGCGTGAATGGAAGTTTATGACTATTAATTATTGTTATTTATTATTGACTATTAATTATAGCAAGAAGGTTGCTGGTTTGGTGTTGGTGTTTCTGTGTGGAGTTTGCATGTTCTCCCTGTGTTGGCGTGGGTTTCCTCCGGGTGCTCTGGTTTCACCCACAATCCAAACACATGCACTATAGGGGAACTGATGAAGTAAATTGGCCATAGTGTATGTGTGTGAATGAGTGTGTATGGGTGTTTCCCAGTACTGGGTTGCGGCTGGAAGGGCATCGGCTGCGTAAAACATGTGCTGGAATAGTTGGCGGTTCATTCTGCTGTGGCAACCTCTGATGAATAACGTGACTAAGCCGAATGAGAATCAATGAATGAATAATACTCATTCAAAATATTTTATTTTATTTTGGACTTTGCATTTTTTTATTTAACATTAATAATCGTTTAGTTTACTATAAAATATAAATGTAAAAAATTATGTAAATAATGCAGAATGCTTAAACGCTGATAGAGAATATTTGATTCTGTCAATAATTGTAACTTATTGATAAAATTTATAAACCGTAACTGAGTTGACGATAACAGAGTTGAAGATAACAGAGCAGACGATGAAAGAGTTTACGATGAAAGGGTTGAAACTACCAGAGTTGACGGTAACAGAGCTAACGGTAACAGCTGACGATAACAGAATGCAGTAACAGAGTTGACGATAAAATAGTTGACGATAACAGAGTTTACGATGAAAGGGTTGAAGGTACCAGAGTTGACGATAACAGAGTTGAAGGTACCAGAGTTGACGGTAACAGAGTTGACGGTAACAGAGTTGACAATAACAGAGTTTACGATGAAAGGGTTGAAGGTAACAGAGTTGACGGTAACAGAGTTGACGATAACAGAGTTGACGATGAAAGGGTTGACGGTAACAGAGTTGACGATAACAGAGTTGACGATGAAAGGGTTGACGGTAACAGAGTTGACGTTAACAGAGTTGACGGTAACAGAGTTGACGATAACAGAGTTGACGATGAAAGAGTTGAAGGTACCAGAGTTGACGGTAACAGAGTTGACGATAACAGAGTTGAAGGTACTAGAGTTGAAGGTACCAGAGTTGACGATAACAGAGTTGAAGGTACCAGAGTTGACGGTAACAGAGTTGACGATAACAGAGTTGACGATGAAAGAATTTAAGGTACCAGAGTTGACGGTAACAGGGTTGACGGTAACAGAGTTGACGGTAACAGAGTTGACGATAACAGAGTTGACGATGAAAGAGTTGAAGGTACCAGAGTTGACGGTAACAGAGTTGACGATAACAGAGTTGAAGGTACCAGAGTTGACGGTAACAGAGTTGACGATAACAGAGTTGACGATGAAAGAATTTAAGGTACCAGAGTTGACGGTAACAGGGTTGACGGTAACAGAGTTGACGGTAACAGAGTTGAAGGTACCAGAGTTGACGGTAACAGAGTTGACGATAACAGAGTTGAAGGTACCAGAGTTGACGGTAACAGAGTTGACGATAACAGAGTTGAAGGTACCAGAGTTGACGGTAACAGAGTTGACGATAACAGAGTTGACGATGAAAGAATTGAAGGTACCAGAGTTGACGGTAACAGAGTTGACGATAACAGAGTTGACGATGAAAGAATTGAAGGTACCAGAGTTGACGGTAACAGAGTTGAAGGTACCAGAGTTGACGTTAACAGAGTTGACGATAACAGAGTTGACGATAACAGAGTTGACGATGAAAGGGTTGAAGGTAACAGAGTTGACGATAACAGAATTGACAGTAACAGAGTTGACGGTAACAGAGTTGACAATGAAAGAGTTGAAGGTACCAGAGTTGACGGTAACAGAGTTGACGGTAACAGAGTTGACGATGAAAGGGTTGAAGGTAACAGAGTTGACGGTAACAGAGTTGAGGGTACCAGAGTTGACGGTAACAGAGTTGACGATAACAGAGTTGACGATAACAGAGTTGACGATAACAGAGTTTACGATGAAAGGGTTGAAGGTACCAGAGTTGACGGTACCAGAGTTGAAGGTACCAGAGTTGAAGGTAACAGAGTTGACGGTAACAGAGTTGACGGTACCAGAGTTGAAGGTACCAGAGTTGAAGGTACCAGAGTTGACGGTAACAGAGTTGACGATAACAGAGTTTACGATGAAAGGGTTGAAGGTAACAGAGTTGACGGTAACAGAGTTGACGGTAACAGAGTTGACGGTAACAGAGTTTACGATGAAAGGGTTGACGGTAACAGAGTTGACGGTAACAGAGTTGACGGTAACAGAGTTGAAGGTACCAGAGTTGACGGTAACAGAGTTGAAGGTACCAGAGTTGACGATAACAGAGTTGACGGTAACAGAGTTGACGATAACAGAGTTTATGATAATAGGGTTGAAGGTAACAGAGTTGACGGTAACAGAGTTGACGGTAACAGAGTTGACGGTAACAGAGTTGAAGGTACCAGAGTTGACGATAACAGAGTTTACGATGAAAGGGTTGAAGGTAACAGAGTTGACGGTAACAGAGTTGACGGTAACAGAGTTGACGGTAACAGAGTTGACAGTAACAGAGTTGACGATAACAGAGTTTACGATGAAAGGGTTGAAGGTAACAGAGTTGACGGTAACAGAGTTGAAGGTACCAGAGTTGACGGTAACAGAGTTGACGATAACAGAGTTTACGATGAAAGGGTTGAAGGTAACGGAGTTGACGGTAACAGAGTTGAAGGTACCAGAGTTGACGGTAACAGAGTTGACGATAACAGAGTTTACGATGAAAGGGTTGAAGGTAACAGAGTTGACGGTAACAGAGTTGACGGTAACAGAGTTGAAGGTACCAGAGTTGTAGGTACCAGAGTTGACGGTAACAGAGTTTACGATGAAAGGGTTGATGGTAACAGAGTGAAGGTACCAGAGTTGAAGGTAACAGAGTTGACGGTAACAGAGTTTACGATGAAAGGGTTGACGGTAACAGAGTTGACGGTACCAGAGTTGACGGTACCAGAGTTGAAGGTACCAGAGTTGAAGGTAACAGAGTTGACGATAACAGAGTTTACGATGAAAGGGTTGACGGTAACAGAGTTGACGGTACCAGAGTTGACGGTACCAGAGTTGAAGGTACCAGAGTTGACGGTAACAGAGTTGACGATAACAGAGTTTACGATGAAAGGGTT